>NC_134354.1:776646911-776654411 GCF_048569485.1 Anomaloglossus baeobatrachus | reverse complement strand
TGCAGTTTAGTCTCCTACTTACTCTTGGGCTCATGCACATTGGCAACAATAAAATGATTCAGGTTGCTGAATTGTACCGATTAATTTTCTCAGAGCAATGATAACTGTACAGGGAGGAAGAGGAGGTGAGCTGTGACATCACCTATTGTGAATGGTGGATCTTGTGTTAGCTACTGTATATAGAGGTAAAAGCCATACAAGAGGAAGAGGTGAGCTGTGACATCACCTAATGTGAATGGTGGAGCCTGTGTTATTTACTGTATATAGAGGTGTTATCAGTCAATGTACAGGAGGAGAAGAGGAGGTGAGCTGTGACATCACCTAATGTGAAAATAGCATCTTGTGTTATGTACTTTATATTGAGCTATTATCAGTCGTACAGGAGGAGGAGGTGAGCTGCGATATCACCTATTTTGAATGATGCCTCCTATGTTTTCTACTGCATATATATTAGTCATTGTACAAAAGGTGGAGGAGATGAGCTGTGATATTACCTACTGTGAGTGGTGGATCCTGTGTTATCTACTGTATATAGAGGTGTTATCAGTCATTGTACAGGAGGAGGAGGTGAGCTGTGACGTCACCTATTGTGAATGTGGACCCTGTGTTATCTACTGTATAAAGGTGTTATTAGTCATTGTACAGGAGGAGGAGGTGAGGCAAAACACATACACAGTTTATAAATTAGGGGAGGGAACAAGTGAGTTCAGTTCAGTGAGAGCAGTGACAAGGGTCGGACGTTGAAGGAATAGTTGGAGGGAGTTGAAGCTGACAGTCGAGAGTGAAGTCAGGGGTAGGGGCCCCTAGACGACCTGGTTAGGTGGCAGACAGTGAACAGGGCCACAGGCGACGGAGATCCGGTCGAGGGAGACCTTAAGTGGACCGGGGCAGGGTTGGAGCCCGCCGGTGCCGACAGCGGGAATACGGCCCAGAAGCCGTGCACAGACGGGGTGCCTGGACCCTAGGACGAGGACGGTTGCAAGCCCCCTTGTTAATTAACCAGCAGAGGACAAGGTTTCAGGCCTCTCCAGATGCCCAGAGAGCGAAACGGAAGTGTGAAGCCCCTTTACCTGCATCGGTCACCTCAGGGACTTCACGTGTTGGGGATTCTTCTGGCCACAGGTAGGTCAGGTTGACTTCTATAGGAATCGTGACGCCACTCTCGGTAATTGCGGTCAGGGGTGACCGCCACTGCAATTTAGGGAGCTTCTGGGGCTGATGGTCAATGCTGTCTGGTATTATGCCTCCCGAGAATGAGGCTGGCCCCAGGGGCTCGGGTGTAGTGTGTAGAACCACAAGTCGCAGAAGAACTTACACACAGGCAGCAATGTCTTTCAGGGTTTTTACTCACTTTTCTGGTGGTAACGTGAGACAACCCGGGCGATGCTATGGTGAACCAGGTGGAACAAGGTATCCTTTAGGCTGATCAAGGGGTGACTGCTGACTCGCCTTCCTAGCCCTTCTTGTTTGGGGTGACCCCTGACTTGTAGTCCTGTGGGAATCACCCAGGGAACTCGTAACTGCCTCCTCTCCCCTTTCTGGCCCATCTGCTGACAGCGTGGAGCAAGTAATGCTGGTTGCTTGCCTTCTCTTACTTATGGGCCCCCTCGTTGCTGTTGATGCTGCGGACTCTGTGTTGCTTGGTGAGGTATATCCAGCACCTCACCAGCAGGTTTATCAGGCCAAATAAATGGGTTCCTGCTCTAGGGACATGTTTCCCCGTGCGGGCCTGGTCTACTGGTAGTCCCCTTATTCAGCCACCTCTTCACTAGGTGGTTTTCAGGCGGCACCACTGGGTAGCCTCTCTCCCCCGCCAGCAGCCACTACAGGTGCAGGGTCTGGCTAGTGTCCTGCTCTTCAGCCCTCCACTCCAGACTCGGCTGCTCCACTCCTACTCCTTTGACTGCCACTGCACAACTCCCTGACTCCAGTCCCACTACCCACCACTAGCTGGGATGCGAGGGCCATGCCCCCTCCCTGGGTCTGCCCAGGGGTCCAATCTAAGCTGTGTGTGTCCTGGATACTTCGTGTTTGTGTGTCCACACCCTAGTCAGCCTTTGGGAATACCAGTTTGTACTGACCCAGACGTGGGTGCAATACTCAGTGGCGCCTGACCAGGTCAGGGGCGCCACAGAAGCCCAACGCAGGGGATAGGGTGTCTGTCAGAACCCACAGAAATCCCAAAGGTCAGATTTCGCAGGCCGCAGCTCCCAAACATACACAGTATTGGGAGTGGACTTCCCCGTTTCATGCGGAGTTGTCCCATAGGAGAGACAAACACAGAGTGCAGGAGGAAGGGACACCTGTTCACTACACCCGGATGTGGGACTCGAATACACCCCCCAATGGTGGCCGGTCACTGCCAACTTGGTTTACCACTGGACTTGTGTGTTAATTACTGAACTGTGAGTACTCCTGTCACGGGGTCCTTCTCCCATATCACACAATCAACAGAGCGAGAGATGCCTGTACAATCCAAAGAGCATTTATTCCAAGCAAAGCAAATGGTCCATAACATAATCCACAAAACAGAGAGTAAAATTAGTCCAGTAACACAAATATAGTCCGGTAACCGATAAATGTCCATGTCTGAGAAGTTTCAGCTTCTCCCAGAGGATCAATCCTTCTCCCTTCAAGTTCCCAACAGACTGACTAATTCTTCAGGTAAGCAGAGAGTTTAGGTGGATCTCACGCCCCCTCCCCCGACTTAGGAACAAAAGCCTGGCAGGGGAGGAATTAAACCTGCATATGGAACAATGTACACACAAAGGACACAGAATGGACAGTGAACCAAGCCTAAACATTAACCCACACAAAATGGTACACAATCCACAATATTCCACCATCACAACTCCATTGACCCCCGGTGCAACCCGGCACGCCACCTCCAGCACCCATTACTCCCGTGTACCGACAATGGGCCCCCGGGACTACACCTTCCCTACCCGTGGGGAGGATCCCATTTTGCTGCCCTCATTCCATCAGCCCCGAGCGCCCCATCTCCAGGCAGCGGCGGTGTCACTATTCTTCACCGCAACCCACGGGTGGCATCACCGACACATCAATCCCCTGTAAATATCCCCTTCCAACAGTTGTGAGGATGGACGGCCGTGCGAGCCCGGGTCCGGTCACCATTTGAGCCGCAGCAGCAAACCCAGATCCGAGTGGCCCCAGAAGCGGCAGCGGTCCCCGCCCACAACAAGAGCACTACCATTCTCGGGTGCCCGGTACTCGTAACAACAGTTGGGTACTGGGATGGGCATGGCACAACTAGCCGAGTATAATGGAAGTTAACGGGGAACTTAAGCAATTTTCCAGATTTCCTTGCAAAATGCTTGAGTCCACCATTGACTATCATTATATCAGAATACTTGATCCGTGCCCAACCAAGCATTAAACTATTCGCAATCCCTGTCCCAGTCCACCTCGGTTCTGCTGAGCCGACTTCCGGTCTCCTGCTGACGGAGACCACCGTCTGCCTCCTAGCCAGTGGTACCAGGGCTCCTACCCTGGCACCGTTCAACTTGAACTTTCCTGCTGGAGCTACCCCTAGCTCTAGCCCACACTCCTCTCCAAACTGAACTACAAATTTTTCTGCCTGTTTTTCCACCCCGGGCCGTCTAGACCCCTGGGTGGGCGTGTTCCAACCGCCTGTTCCCGCCCACGGGTGTGTCTGTCTGTCCCTAAGGGAGGGTGACTAGGGTTTTCTGGTTGGCTGTGTATTTCCTAATGAGGGAAAGGTGTTATGCGTGGGCCTAACTGTGACTACCTGGTTTTGCCAGGGCATCACATACAGAGCACCTGAGCATTGTAGTGCCCGCTCATCACTAGTTACGAGTCCCGAGCATGGTAGTGTCCGCTCATCACTAGATGTCATAGCTGTAGGGCACTATGGAGAGGTCGCACAGCCAGGAGAAAATACAATGGTGCACTAGCTGGTGTTTCAGCAGTGTGGGAATTGCTCTCCATTTTTTTGCAAATCGTAAATCAAATTTCAAAATGTTTGAATTTGCATGAAACCATTGATTTCAGGAAATTCTACTGAAACTTGATCTTTCGCAGATTGATCCACTCATCTCTAGATATATATATACAGTCATATGAAAAAGTTTAGGCACCCCTATTAATGTTAACCTTTTTTCTTTATAACAATTTGGGTTTTTGCTATTTCAGTTTCATATATCTAATAACTGATGGACTGAGTAATATTTCTGGATTGAAATGAGGTTTATTGTACTAACAGAAAATGTGCAATCCGCATTTAAACAAAATTTGACCGGTGCAAAAGTATGGGCACCCTTATCAATTTCTTGATTTGAACTCTCCTAACTACTTTTTACTGACTTACTAAAGCACTAAATTGGTTTTGTAACCTCATTGAGCTTTGAACTTCATAGGCAGGTGTATCCAATCATGAGAAAAGGTATTTAAGGTGGCCACTTGCAAGTTGTTCTCCTATTTGAATCTCCTATGAAGAGTGGCATCATGGGCTCCTCACAACAACTCTCAAATGATCTGAAAACAAAGATTATTCAACATAGTTGTTCAGGGGAAGGTACAAAAAGTTGTCTCAGAGATTTAAACTGTCAGTTTCCACTGTGAGGAACATAGTAAGGAAATGGAAGAACACAGGTACAGTTCTTGTTAAGCCCAGACGTGGCAGGCCAATAAAAATATCAGAAAGGCAGAGAAGAAGAATGGTGAGAACAGTCAAGGACAATCCACAGACCACCTTTAAAGACCTGCAGCATCATCTTGCTGCAGATGGTGTCAATGTGCATCGTTCAACAATACAGCGCACGTTGCACAAGGAGAAGCTGTATGGGAGAGTGATGCGAAAGAAGCCGTTTCTGCAAGCACGCCACAAACAGAGTCGCCTGAGGTATGCAAAAGCACATTTGGACAAGCCAGTTACATTTTGGACGAAGGTCCTGTGGACTGATGAAACAAAGATTGAGTTGTTTGGTCATACAAAAAGGCGTTATGCATGGAGGCAAAATAAACATGGCATTCCAAGAAAAGCACTTGCTACCCACAGTAAAATTTGGTGGAGGTTCCATCATGCTTTGGGGCTGTGTGGCCAATGCCGGCACCGGGAATCTTGTTAAAGTTGAGGATTCAATGGATTCAACTCAGTATCAGCAGATTCTTGACAATAATGTGCAAGAATCAGTGACGAAGTTGACGTTACGCAGGGGATGGATATTTCAGCAAGACAATGATCCAAAACACCGCTCCAAATCTACTCAGGCATTCATGCAGAGGAACAATTACAATGTTCTGGAATGGCCATCCCAGTCCCCAGACCTGAATATCATTGAACATCTGTGGGATGATGTGAAGCGGCTGTCCATGCTCGGCGACCATCAAACTTAACTGAACTGGAATTGTTTTGTAAACAGGAATGGTCAAATCTACCTTCATCCAGGATCCAGGAACTCATTAAAAGCTACAGGAATGTGACTAGAGGCTGTGATTTCTGCAAAAGGAGGATCTACAAAATATTAATGTCACTTTTATGTTGAGGTGCCCATACTTTTGCACCGGTCAAATTTTGTTTAAATGCGGATTGCACATTTTCTGTTAGTACAATAAACCTCATTTCAATCCAGAAATATTACTGAGTCCATCAGTTATTAGATATATGAAACTGAAATAGCAAAAACCCAAATTGTTATAAAGAAAAAAGGTTATCATTAATAGGGGTGCCCAAACTTTTTCATATGACTGTGTGTGTATATATATATATATATATATATACATAAACTGTACTACCCGGCTTCGCTCGGGTTAATAACTGTTGCTAACAAAATAGAATGTATTAGCAAAACTTTATTCTGCACACAAAAAACACTAAACAAATAGATAGAAATGTAATTATTAAAAGGCAAAAACTAAGCTAATAGAAGCATTTCACAACATATATTTCAACACCACAGATATTCCACACAGATTTAACTAAATTGTCCAAGTAATGTGCTCCGTCTGTCTCTTTCCCCGTCTGTCTCTTTCCCCGTCTGTCTCTTTCCCCGTCTGCCTGTCTCTGTCTGTCTCTTTTTTTGTCTCTCTATCTCTCTGTTTCTTTCCCCATCTGTCTCTTTCTAGATCTGTCTCTTTCCCCGTCTGTCTCCCCGTCTATTTGTCTGTGTCTTTTCCTGTCTGTCTCTTTCCCTGTCTGCCTGTCTCTGTCTGTCTCTTTCCTTGTCTGTCTCTATTTCTCTGTCTCTTTCCCTGTCTGTCTCTATCAAGGTCTGTGTCTTTCCCCATCCATCTTTGTCTGTCTCTCTGGCTGTCTCCTCCTTCCCTGTCTGCCTGTCTCTGCCCCTGTCTTCATGTCTGTCTGTCTCTCTTTCCAGGTCTGTCTCTTCCCAGGTCTGTCTCTTTCCAGGTCTGTCTCTGTCTGTCTCTTTCACCATTTGTCTCTGTCTGTCTCTTTCCCTGTTTGTCTCTGTCTCTCTGTCTGTCTCTCTGTCTGTCTCTCTGTCTGTCTCTCTGTCTGTCTCTATCCGTCTCCCCACCGACATCTTATTACCTCACATATAAGCTTCTTATACTATTAACTAGAAGGTGGCCGGATTCTAACGCATCGGGTATTCTAGAATTTACGTATTGTGTAGTTAATGTATGATTTTTGTTTTATATATATATATATATATATATACATATCTACAGATGTTGTTGTGTGTAGTTACCAAGTGTTTGTGTAGGGCGCTGTAAATGTTCTGGGTGTTGTCTGGGTGGGGGCTGTGTGAGAGCGGTGTTGTATGTGTGTTGCGTTGTGTGTGTTGCGTTGTTTGTGGAGCGCTGTGTGTCTACAGCGTTCTGTGTGTGTTGTGCTGTGTGTGTTGCGCGGTTTGTGTGGGTGTGGAGTGCGTGTGTGTGTTTTGGGGGGAGGTATGTTTTGTGCAGTGTGTGTTGCGCGATATGTGCGTATATTTATGTATGCCGCGGTGTTTGTGTGTTGGGTGTTGTGTGTGTGCGGCGTTGTCTGTGTGTGTGTGGGTGTCTGCGTAGGGCGGTGTTTGTGGTTCCCAGTGTGTGTGTGGTGTGTTGTGCGGTGCGCGTGTGGCGGTGTGTGTGTGTTTTGGGGGGAGGTGTGCACCCCTATCGTGCTCCATCCCCCATGCTGCGCACCCCCCATCGTGCTCCATCCCCCATGCTGCGCACCCCCATCGTGCTCCATCCCCCATGCTGCGCACCCCCCATCGTGCTCCATCCCCCATGCTGCGCACCCCCCATCGTGCTCCATCCCCCATGCTGCGCACCCCTTATCGTGCTCCATCCACCATGCTGTGCACCTCCCATCGTGTTGCATCCCCCATGCTGCGCACCACCCATCGTGCTCCATCCCCCATGCTGCGCACCCCCCATCGTGCTTCATCTCCCATGCTGCGCACCCCCCATCGTGCTCCATCCCCCATGCGGCGCACCCCCCATCGTGCTCCATCCGACATGCTGCGCACCCCCCATCGTGCTCCATCCGACATTCTGCGCACCCCC
>NC_134354.1:776579411-776641911 GCF_048569485.1 Anomaloglossus baeobatrachus | reverse complement strand
CAGCGGTGGCCGCGGGTAACCTTAGTGACAGCTCAGCTGATCACGCGGCTGTCTTCAGTTGCTGTGTGGAGGTGACAGGAGCGGATGTGTCTTCTGCAGCTCCGGTCACCTCCATGCAGCAGAGCTGGAAGCGACGCTGGAGCATCCTGGATTACGCCGGACATGGAGGGCTTTTTCGGGCTTATTAAAGTGGTGAACCAGGGTATATGTTTGTGTTTTTTTTTCTAATAAAGGATTGTTCGGGTGTGTGTGTTTATTTACTGTAACTTACAGATTAATCATGGAAGGTATCTCGGGGAGACGCCTGACATGATTAATCTAGGAGTTATTGGCAGCTATGGGCTGCCATTAACTCCTTATTACCCCGATTTGCCAACGCACCAGGGCAAATCGGGAAGAGCCGGGTATAGTCCCAGAACAGTCGCATCTAATGTATGCGGCAATTCTGGGCGGCTGCTGACTGATATTGTTAGGCTGGGGGGCTTCCCATAACGTGGGGCTCCCCATCCTGAGAATACCAGCCTTCAGCCATATGGCTTTATGTGGCTGGTATTAAAATTGGGGGGGACCGCACGCCGTTTTTTTTAATTTATTTACTTATTTTACTGCACAGTATAGACACGCCCACCGGCTGCTGTGATTGGGTGCAGTGAGACAGCTGTCACTCAGCATGGGGGGCGTGTCTGACTGCAACCAATCACAAGCGTCTGTGGGTGGGTAAAGCAGGGAATACGAGATTGATTAATGAGCGGCCAGCATATTCAAAGTAATTGTTGCCGCGTATTCTCTGCACAGCTGTTCCTCGCCGCGCTGGTGATCGGGGAGTGGTATGAGCCGAGGGAAGAAAAAAACCAAGTGCCAATGTAAGTATGACTGAGAACAGTAGAAAAAAAGGTAAGTATACTGACTTTAATTTAAAAAAAAAAAAAAAAATAAGATCGCTAGTGTAAAAACGCACACGCACGAAACGTGCTGAACACGGACATACTCCGTGTGCGGTACGTGCAGGCACGGACCCATAGACTAAAGCGGGTCCGTGCCTGCGTGCTGCCGGCCAAAAACGGACATGTCGTCCGTGTAGAAAAGCGCACACACGTACTTACCACACGGTCACACGTTCCGTGTGATTTTACGTGTGTGTGCCATCTACCATTGAATAACATGGGTCTCCGTGTGTACGTGTCTCCGGTACGTGCAAATACGTACCGCACACGTACAAATTAAACAGATGTGTGTTGCGGGTCTAAAATAGTGGTGTATCCCAGCAATCTCTGCTGAAGATACAAAGTAATTTGGTCTCTGGTCGCCTTGGAGGAAGGTTCTGCTGAGGAAGTTTTCCTGCTCTCAGGCTTTATCCTTTTTGTTGCTTTTCAATCCTGTTTGCCTTACCTTTCCTTGTGTCTGGTTAGTGAAGCGGTAGGATCTAGTATACCTCACCTGCCCTCCACTAGTCAGGGCACCTATAGGGTCTTCTCAGGTTTCCAGGTTCCTGTTTGGCGACAGTTGCAGAGACTAGGTGAGGATAGGAGATGTCCCACTGTTCCCTCTCACTAGCTCCAGGGTCCCTGCTGTTATTGTGTCCCCATTGTTAGTTGTGTTTTGTTGCACGTAGGTCTGAACGCTCCCGCATTTACGTTACTCTTTATTATCTTGAGGGCGCTTGAATTTGGTTATCATCTGATTGCTCGTTCTATTTGCATTGCAATATACAGGCAAAAATCATTCACCCTGAATGAATGAATTTTTCTCCTGCAAAAAACAGAGGTCGGAGAAACACGAAAAAACAAATTTTTGTTGCATTTTTATGTGGGTTTTTGCTTGCATTTTTTGTAGTGAAAAAATAAAAATCTGCAAAATTGCTAAAACATATAAAATGGAAATCAGCATTAAATATTCCTTTCCTGTCATTTTATTCCAAATTCTGCTAAATTCTTCCACCGTGATACCGGTCTATGAAAAAGCAGAGTGACAACCTGCATGGTGCAACCGCAGCGTTCAGATCTCGCCGTCCTATTTGATTTTACAAACTTTGCAGAATTTCGATATTTTTTTGGTCACTTCTTTAGTTTTTATATTTATAGGAGTAATATATGTTACATGATAATGTTGTGTTTTACTAGGTATTGTACTTTTTCTGTGGAGCTCCTCCCTATATCACAGACTTGTATGTTATTTGTGCCCTTGTGATCTCCTAATTCTGCAATCAGTGCAGTAAATCCTGTTCCGTGAGGCCCGGAGAGAAATAAGGGCTCCGACTTTACCGGGAGATTAGTGTTACCGCCATAACATAAACACTGAACCTCCAGGAATATATAAATATAAAGAGGACAACAAATTATTTGCATTTAAATCAGAATCCAATTTCCCAGTGTGTGAGGAGCGCGGTATATCAGTCTGATCAGAACCGCGAACATGAGCTCTATAAAGCCGCGGCAGTGAGCCGCAGGATAGGGGAGAAGAGCAGGACCGCCATCGTGTAGGCACAATAATGCTGTAATCTCATTATCCAGGCACTAAACAATATTATGTGAGCCCTGTAATCAACTGACGTGTGTGTATAATGAGGTTCTGCAGCAGCTGAGGTGTGTGTGATGAGGTTCAGCAGCAGCTGAGGCATGTATGTGTGACGCCCCTGGACTATCAGGTCGTCACAGGGTATTGTGCAATCTTCCCTTTCGTACAATATCCGCCTCCTTCATGGTTACCACATACCACGGGTGGCGTCACGAACTCTAACACATCCCCTGTAAATACCCCCTTCATTTGAGTGGCCGCATGACCCCCGGCAGGGCCGGATTAAGGTTGGTGGGGGCCCCTGGGCAGAAAATCTGGTGGGGGCCCCATAAACGTTAACATTTTTAGCCATAACAGTAGAGCGCGAACTGTAGCATTTAGATAGAAATTTAATGAACATTTATCTTCTCCTGTTCTGCCACATTCAGATTTACAGGACTACAATACAGATACAGTCCAGGATCACTCACAGCCGTCACTTATACACACAGTACAATACAGATACAGTCCAGGATAACTCACAGCCGTCACTTATACACACAGTACAATACAGATACAGTCCAGGATCACTCACAGCCGTCACTTATACACACAGTACAATACAGATACAGTCCTGGATCACTCACAGCTGTCACTTATATACACACAGTACAATACAGATACAGTCCTGGATCACTCACAGCAGTCACTTATACACAGTACAATACAGATACAGTCCAGGATAGCTCACAGCAGTCACTTATACACAGTACAATACAGACACAGTCCAGGATCACTCACAGCTGTCACTTATACACAGTACAATACAGATACAGTCCAGGATCACTCACAGCCGTCACTTATACACACAGTACAATACAGATACAGTCCAGGATAGCTCACAGCCGTCACTTATACACACAGTACAATACAGATACAGTCCAGGATAGCTCACAGCAGTCACTTATACACAGTACAATACAGACACAGTCCAGGATCACTCACAGCCGTCACTTATACACACAGTACAATACAGATACAGTCCAGGATCACTCACAGCCGTCACTTATACACACAGTACAATACAGATACAGTCCAGGATAGCTCACAGCAGTCACTTATACACAGTACAATACAGACACAGTCCAGGATCACTCACAGCCGTCACTTATACACACAGTACAATACAGATACAGTCCAGGATAGCTCACAGCAGTCACTTATACACAGTACAATACAGACACAGTCCAGGATCACTCACAGCCGTCACTTATACACACAGTACAATACAGATACAGTCCAGGATCACTCACAGCCGTCACTTATACACACAGTACAATACAGATACAGTCCAGGATCACTCACAGCCGTCACTTATACACAGTACAATACAGATACAGATGTGGCTGTGTTGCATGATGGCCATCACTAACAGACATGACTGCACACCATGCACACTGACACAGCACTTCTGTATATACATCACAGGAGGGGCTAGGGCCTACAATATATACATTACAGGAGGGGCAGGGGGCATAGACGTTACTGGGGGGGGCATAGATGTTGCTGGAGTGGCAAACAGCTCTGGTGGCGTACACATTACTGGGATGGGTGGCTTAGCGCTCTGGGGTGCCGCACAGACTGCTCTGATTCATATATACACACACACAGCTCTGCTTCACACACACACACACACACAGCTCTGCCACACACACACAGCTGCTTCACTCACACAGCTGCTTCACTCACACAGCTGCTTCACACACACAGCTGCTTCACACACACAGCTGCTTCACACACACAGCTGCTTCACACACACAGCTGCTTCACACACACAGCTGCTTCACACACACAGCTCTGCTTCACACACACACACAGCTCTGCTTCACACACACACAGCTCTGCTTCACACACACACAGCTCTGCTTCACACACACACAGCTCTGCTTCACACACACACAGCTCTGCTTCACACACACACACAGCTCTGCTTCACACACACACAGCTCTGCTTCACACACACACACAGCTCTGCTTCACACACACACACAGCTCTGCTTCACACACAGACAGCTCTGCTTCACACACAGACAGCTCTGCTTCACACACACACAGCTCTGCTTCACACACACACAGCTCTGCTTCACACACACACAAATACACAGCTGCTTCACACAGCTCTGCTTCACACACACACACACACAGCTCTGCTTCACACACAGCTCTGCTACACACACAGCTCTGCTTCACACACACACAGCTCTGCTTCACACACACACACAGCTCTGCTTCACACACACACACAGCTCTGCTTCACACACACACACAGCTCTGCTTCACACACACACACAGCTCTGCTTCACACACACACAGCTCTGCTTCACACACACACAAATACACAGCTGCTTCACACACACACACACAAATACACAGCTGCTTCACACAGCTCTGCTTCACACACACACACAGCTCTGCTTCACACACAGCTCTGCTACACACACACAGCTCTGCTTCACACACACAGCTCTGCTTCACACACACAGCTCTGCTTCACACACACACAGCTCTGCTACACACACACAGCTCTGCTTCACACACACACAGCTCTGCTTCACACACAGCTCTGCTTCACACACAGCTCTGCTTCACACACACACAGCTCTGCTTCACACACAGCTCTGCTTCACACACAGCTCTGCTTCACACACAGCTCTGCTTCACACACACACAGCTCTGCTTCACACACACACAGCTCTGCTTCACACACCACACATCTTTCTTCAGCTCTGCCCTTACCTGCTCTGATGCCATCCTCCTGCTGCTCCGGTATAGGCCGCCGTCCTCCTGCTGCTGTTCCGGTGCCGCGGCCATCCTCCTGCTCCGGTGAGTCTCCTCTCCTGGCCACGGCGCCGGTCTTCTCATATGCGGTCGCGGCGGCGGTCTTCTCATATGCGGCCGCGGCGGCGGTCTTCTCATATGCGGCCGCGGCGCCGGTCTTCTCATATGCGGCCGCGGCGGCGGTCTTCTCATATGCGGCCGCGGCGGTCTTCTCATATGCGGCCGCGGCGCCGGTCTTCTCATATGCGGCCGCGGCGGCGGTCTTCTCATATGCGGCCGCGGCGGTCTTCTCATATGCGGCCGCGGCGGTCTTCTCATATGCGGCCGCGGCGCCGGTCTTCTCATATGCGGCCGCGGCGGCGGTCTTCTCATATGCGGCCGCGGCGGCGGTCTTCTCATATGCGGCCGCGGCGGCGGTCTTCTCATATGCGGCCGCGGCGCCGGTCTTCTCATATGCGGCCGCGGCGGCGGTCTTCTCATATGCGGCCGCGGCGGCGGTCTTCTCATATGCGGCCGCGGCGGTCTTCTCATATGCGGCCGCGGCGCCGGTCTTCTCATATGCGGCCGCGGCGGCGGTCTTCTCATATGCGGCCGCGGCGGTCTTCTCATATGCGGCCGCGGCGCCGGTCTTCTCATATGCGGCCGCGGCGGCGGTCTTCTCATATGCGGCCGCGGCGGCGGTCTTCTCATATGCGGCCGCGGCGGCGGTCTTCTCATATGCGGCCGCGGCGCCGGTCTTCTCATATGCGGCCGCGGCGGCGGTCTTCTCATATGCGGCCGCGGCGGCGTCCTGCTGTGACGGCCGCGGCGGCGTCCTGCTGTGACGGCCGCGGCGGCGTCCTGCTGTGACGGCCGCGGCGGCGTCCTGCTGTGACGGCCGCGGCGGCGTCCTGCTGTGACGGCCGCGGCATTGGACCCCACAGCAGAGCAGGGAGCAGACATACCTCTGACCCCGGAAGTACAAACTACTTCCGGGGTCAATCAGCGTCCTGCGCCCGCAGTTTGTTTTTGCGTCTTAGAGACGCAGATACAAATAAATGCAGGTGCGCGCACCCCCCCCCCCCCCCCGAAAACACAGCTGATTTATTAGGCTGTCTTTACGGAGGGGGAGAGGGTGTGAAGAAAAAAAAAAAAAATATTGCTGACGGGTGGCAAGTATGGCCCCGGTGGTGGGGGCCCCCTTGGAAGCTCTGATGGTGGGGGCCCCGGGGCTGAAGCCCCGCCTGCCCCGCCTATAATCCGGCCCTGACCCCCGGGTCTGGAGACCCCTCGAGCCACCGCGGATCTGGATCCGAGCAGCCTGGCTGCTGACACGGGGGTGGCACAACCTCAAAAATTGGCGTCACGAACAGGATACGAGCAGGACCCACTTACCTGGGTGACGTGCGCCTTGGAAGTCGAAACCGCGAGTCAAGATCCCGTTTCTCGCCAATTCCGCCATCTTCTGCCATCTTTTGGAGCCAAAACGCCGTCTTCTCCACAAAGGCGCACGAAGCAGAAGCCCCACCTATCGTCCTGAGAGAGAGCCCGGAACCAGAAGTTCCCAGAGGGCCACAGGATTGAAAAGAGTGCTGAGTGAAAATTGAGGGGGCGTGACGGCATGTAGCAGCAGCGGAAGAGAAGCAGGGACGCCAGGACTCTGCCATAACGTTCCTGGACTCCGCAGAGGAAAGATGGCGGCCACGCGAGACTGGTCATCGGAACATGCTGTTCCCGGGACCGCAGCCTGGATTGAGGAAGAGACGGAGCAGCTTTGCAGGAAAATGCGGACGAAGTTCCTGTTTATACTGGACCAATGGAGGGAAAAGATGAGGAGCCTGGCGATGGCGGTGCGAGCCCGTGAGATTGAAATCCCACGTGAAGAGAGGGTAAGCAGGTAAGTCCCTAATGATTGCCCCAATCTGGCCGATGCGGCTGAGGGATCTGGACCGCCCCCACTCCCGGTGAATGCTCCTTCACCACCAACCCCGTCCTCTGCAGTCGCTGAGCTGCCTGGTCCCACCATGGCAGCAGAACCTTCAGCCCCTGTATACGAAGAAGCAGCTGCAGAACCCTCGACCCGGTCATGACAGCGATCACCCCGACACCGAGCCGACCAGACTCGGCCGCATCACCGGGCCCTTCCTTAGAGACGGAGCACCCGGACTCTGCAACCCTGGCCTCGGAGCAGTCGGTTCCTTCTTTAACAATGGCGGAGGTGGAGCGTGAAAAGCTGCCAGTTCCACCACCGCGCGGTATCCCAACAGCTGTTGGGGCCGCCAGAGTTCACCTAAAGCCTATGCCAGCTAGGGAGCTGAGGCAGGACGCCGACACCCCCTACTGGGAATGCCATCAACAGAAGTTACAGATGGAAGTAACAACCCAAGACCGGCGATGATGGGAACTTGCTGCCCTCAACGGAGAGGAGAAAGAGCAGGTGAGGAGCGCTGTTTCCCAAGTCCGAGGGCCACGGTGCCGTGGTCTGGTGGATAATTTTGACCCCGTGCAAGGATGGGGGTTCATTCGGAGGCAGGCCTCACAGCTGGGGTGTTTGTATCCCGACGGGACGTGGCACCGAATCTCCCCAGGGGACACCCCAAGCGAAACCTAGAGCCAGAAGATATGGTCACCTACACCCGGATTGTGGAGAACAGGGCTGGTATGCCCTAGAGGTGACCAAGCCCGTAATGCTGGAGGAAGAGTTTGTGCCGGCGTTTGTGGTGCGTAGCCGCAAGGAAGCATGGCTACGAGACCCGATATTGTAATGTGTAATGCAGAACTGTTTGTGTCTGTGTTTTATTTGTTATTTTCCTAAGTTTGTTATTTTTCATATAGAAAATGTTAGAATATAAGTGCTTAATCAACAAGGTTTGAATGAACAGAAGAGATTACCTGATTAACGAGAAGATTTTTACAGTGTGTACCACGGTGCATGGACTTCGTTACATATATGATAGTAAATATGGACCATGGTCAAAGGACTGGTTGTGACCAACACAGACTTGTGTTCTTGTAAATAGTTGTACCTCCTGTGCCCACCAGAGTCGTCTTTTACAGCACCCGGGACCTTAACCTGGTCACGGTCCCATGAATAGGTATGCAGCGGTTTAGGTTGTTTGGGTGGCGGGTTAATGGGATCCGGGACATTGGGACTGGACTATTGCAGGAAGAGGCTGCAACGGAGCAGGTTGAGCCTCCGCTACTAACTAAACCGGTAGCGTTCCATCATTGGAATGATGAACTCTAAGTTACGTACCGTTCAAGTACCCAGCCACCCTAATGTGGGAAGTATCTTGTAAATAAAAATGTTCCTTTTTCCACTTTTGCAGTTTTAAAAAAACAAAAATAAAACCTCTGATGTCCTGTAGCTCGAGGACTAGCTGTGTTTAACCAAGGGGGAAAGTGACGCCCCTGGACTATCAGGTCGTCACAAGCTATTGTGCAATCTGCCCTTTCATGCAATATCCGCCTCCTTCTTGGTTATGGGACCCCAACTACATGGTGTTACCTATATCAGCTGATTAAAACCCTAGGTACACTCTGCACCACACCCACCAGACACACCAGTGGACGGCCTGAGTGGAATAGGGTCGCCCACTTGGGGGGTTGGTTAGGGAAGGTCACGGCACGGGGGCGGCACACCTCTATTCCATCACCCTCGGGTACTCCCAACTGCAGCAGTGGTATTCTAAGTTACCACATACCACTGGTGGCGTCACAAACTCTAAAGGGTGCTTTACACGCTGCGACATCGCTAACCATATTTCGTCGGGGTCACGTCGTTAGTGACGCATATCCGGCCTCGTTAGCGACATCGCAGCGTGTGACAGCAAGGAGCGACGATCAACGATCGCAAAAACGTCAAAAATCGTTGATCGTTGACACGTCGCTCCTTTTCAAAATATCGTTGGGGGTGATTACCACTGGTTGTTCGTCGTTCCTGCGGCGTCACAAATCGGTATGTGTGACACCGCAGGAACGACGAACATCTCCATATCTGCGTCCACCGGCAATGAGGAAGGAAGGAGGTGGGCGGCATGTTATGTCCCGCTCATCTCCGCCCCTCCTCTGCTATTGGGCGGCCGCTTAGTGACGCCGCTGTGACGCCGAACGAACCGCCCCCTTAGAAAGGAGGCGATTTGCTGGTCACTGCGACGTCGCTAGGCAGGTAAGTGCATGTGACGGGTGTTAGCGATGTTGTGCGCCACGGGCAGTGATTTGCCCGTAACGCACAACTGACGGGGGCGGGTACGCTCGTGTACCGCCCCGTGCTCGGCAGCCGAGCCACTCAGATCCGGAGCTTCAGTGGGTGGCTCGAGGGTCTACGGACTCGGGGGTCTCGCGGT
Source organism: Anomaloglossus baeobatrachus (assembly GCF_048569485.1). NCBI lineage: Eukaryota > Metazoa > Chordata > Amphibia > Anura > Aromobatidae > Anomaloglossus > Anomaloglossus baeobatrachus. The sequence goes on along the minus strand of NC_134354.1, from coordinate 776,632,255 downwards.
CACTTCAACCAAAAAGGGGATTGTGGTTTGGGGACGTAGACGTACGGCCGAAGCCGTGTTAAGTTCGTGACGCCACCCACGGGATGTGGTGAAGGTAGACACCACCGCTGCAGTTACGGGGCACCTGGTGGAGATGTTGTGCAGCAAGTTGTTAACCCCTCCGTGGGCAGGGATGGTGGCCCCGGGACCCGTTGGGGGTGTTTGGCGGTGCAGGGAGATTGGCGACCAGAGGGTGCTGATGTACTCACTATTAGTAAACACACGAGTCTCTGGTAAACCAAGGTGATGGTGGTCGGTGCCCACAGTCGGCTGCAGTCTGGTCCCCCACCCGGCTGGTGGTCTCTGTATTTCTCCTGCACCCGTGTAAGATGGTGGACTGCCTGCGCTTGTAACTTCAGGAGTCCGCTCCTGGCTTGTGGTCGCCTAAGGAACCCTTTGCCCGCAAACGCTGGCCAATGGGCTCTCTGAGCCGTGGCGGTGGCCTTTTATCCCCCTTGTTGGGCTGTTGCCTTCAGTCGGGACTTTGGGTGGGACAAGACCTCTAGTCCTGGCTGCAATCAATTAATTAGCTAGCCCCCAGTTGCTTCTGGACCTAGCTTCAGGGTCTACGTACCCCCCTTTGTGCTCCGGTTTCCGAGTCAGTTCCCCGGGTCGGTACTGGCGGGCCACTACCCTGTCCCAGTCCACCTCGGTTCCATCGAGCCATCTTCCTGGCTCCTGCAGACGGAGACCGCCGTATGCCTCCTAGCCAAAGGTACCAAGGCTCCTACCCCGGCACCTCCTCAAATTGGTTTCTCTCCTCTGCCTGAGCTGCACACAGCTCCAGCCCACACATCTCTCCAACTTGAACTCTCGACTTTCTCCTTCTACTTTCCCGCCTCAGGCCGTCTGAGACTCCTCGATGGGCGTTTTCCAACCGCCTTGTTCCACCCCCTGGTGTGTCCATCAAGCCCTGAGGTGGGTGACTAGGGTTTTAATGTTTGGCTGTGTGTTACCTATGAGGGACAGGTATAATGCGGGGCCCTATCTGTGACTACCTGGCCCGGTCAGGGTGTCACCCTCGCTAGCGATATCAATAGCGATATCGCAGCGTGTAAAGTACCCTTAACACATCCCCTGTAAATACCCCCTTCATTTTAGTGGCCACACGACCCCAGGGGCCGGAGACCTCTTGAGCCACCGCAGATCTGGATCCTAGCAGCCCGTCTGCTGACACAGGGGCGGCACATATGATGAGGTTCTGCAGCAGCTGAAGTGTGTATGATGAGGTTCTGCAGCAGTTAAGGTGTGTATGATGAGGTTCTGCAGCAGCTGGGGTGTCTATGAGGTTCTGCAGCAGCTGAGGTATGTATTATGAGATTCTGCAGCAGCTTAGGTGTGTATTATGAGGTTCTGTAGCAACTGAGGTGTCTATGATGAGGTTCTGCAGCAGCTGAGGAGTGAATTATAAGGTTTTGCAGCATCTGAGTTGTTTATCATGAGGTTCTGCAGCAGCTGAGGTGTCTATGAGGTTCTACAGCAGCTACGGTGTTTATTATGAGATTCTGCAGCAGCTGAGGTGTCTATGAGGGTCTGCAGTAGCTGAGGTGTCTATGAGGGTCTGCAGCAGCTGAGGTGTGTATTATGAGATTCTGCAGCAGCTTAGGAGTGTATTATGAGGTTCTGTAGAAACTGAGGGGTCTATGATGAGGTTCTGCAGCAGCTGAGGTGTGAATTATAAGGTTTTGCAGCATCTGAGTTGTTTATCATGCGGTTCTGCAGCAGCTGAGGTGTCTATGAGGTTCTGCAGCAGCGCAGGTGTTTATTATGAGATTCTGGAGCAGCTGAGGTGTCTATGAGGGTCTGCAGCAGCTGAGGTGTGTATTATGAGATTCTGCAGCAGCTTAGGAGTGTATTATGAGGTTCTGTAGAAACTGAGGGGTCTATGATGAGGTTCTGCAGCAGCTGAGGTGTGAATTATAAGGTTTTGTAGCATCTGAGTTGTTTATCATGAGGTTCTGCAGCAGCTGAGGTGTCTATGAGGTTCTGCAGCAGCTCAGGTGTTTATTATGAGATTCTGCAGCAGCTGGGGTGTCTATGAGGGTCTGCAGCAGTTGAGGTGTGTATTATGAGATTCTGCAGCAGCTTAGGAGTGTATTATGAGGTTCTGTAGAAACTGAGGGTTCTATGATGAGGTTCTGCAGCAGCTGAGGTGTGAATTATAAGGTTTTGCAGCATCTGAGTTGTTTATCATGAGGTTCTGCAGCAGCTGAGGTGTCTTATGAGATTCTGCAGCAAATGAGGTGTATTAAAATTTATGCAGCAGCTTAGGTGTGTATTGTGAGGTTCTGCAGCAGCTAAGTATCCTATTATTATTATGAGGTACCATAGAGGTGTATGGGGAACCACTCCACTGTCAGCACTTGGATCCCACCCTGACAGTATCCTCGCAGTATTTGTTCTTGTCTTCCCGCGTCCTCTGAGCCATCGTATATTGTATCAGCATTTTCCAGTTGATTTGAAAAAGAAGCAGAAATATTTCTTTCTTTTTTTTTTTTTTGTATCCAAGCAAAAAGCAATAAAACCACCATGAAGAATCAAGTCACTGCAACTGTCTGTTATTTTTCCCCTACACATCTTGCTTGTGCTGAGGTCACAACATCTTCCCAAACAGCCCAGAATGAGCAGAAGTCCAAAGCTCCTACAAGCCGCTGATAGCGGATGGTAGAAATACACTGCCATCTAGTGGCCGGAGAGGTAATGACACCATACACTGGCCAGGATGGATCTGCAGAGCCTAGCACTGACTGATAATGGGGAATGGGAGATAAGCCTTAGCTCTTGATAGTAGATTTGTAAGATAGAGGGTCCTAATATGATAAAAACAGGCAATGTGAGAAAAAATCAATTATACTGTAACCATAACATTTTCAATCTACCACCGCTCCGATATTGCTCACCAGTCCAACAGCGATGACGTGTTGTGGGACTGCTGCAGCCAATCACTGACCTCAGCAATGATGTATCCACATCGGACAGCTGAGGCCACCATTACAGGACAGGTGGAAAAACCACATAAAAAATTGTCCAAATCTCTATCTGTACTCTGCATTGATCACTATCATGTCCCACGACTTGGGAATTGTTCACAGATTTACATTACGTGTCTTTTCTGTTGCTAGGTTGAAGGTTTGACTTTCCTTGTATTTGTCCCTACTCTCTCCCTGTAGCTCTGTGATGTCAGCATTCCCCGCCCTTCTTCTTCATGTAGTGTTTAGTTCCAGCCACTAGTGATGAGCGAGTACCAAAAAGCTCGGATGCTCGAGGCTCGGGCCGAGCCTCCCAAGATACTCATGTACTCGGCCCGAGCACCGAGCCCAATGTTATCCTATGGGAGACCCGAGTATTTTTAAGAAATGACCCCCGGCAGCATGTAGAAACCCTAAAAATGTCACAAAAGTCTCAGAAGAGTGCTCAAATGACATGGCAACAGCATGGGGAAGACCCCCTGAAGCATTTATCACTCAAAAGTCACAGCTGTGAACAATTTTGTCCGAGTTTTACGCCATTTTTTCGGACTCACCAGAAAACCTTCCAAAATGACACCAAAATGAATTTTCATGGCGGAAATGTTAAGGGCACATACCCAATAGTGAGATAGAGCTGGTGTATGTTACTTTTGGAGATTACATGAAAGATTTTACGTAAAACATTGTGTGGCACTCCGATGTCCAAAACGCACGTTTTGTGCTTTTTACTAGCGATGTCGGTCATTTTTTTTTTCATTCTATCTCCCGTCGGTCGGTCTCGCTCTGTCGGTCTCTCTCTGTCTTGTCTGTCCCCCTCTCACAGTCTGTCGGTCAGTTCCCCCCCTCTCTCTTACTTACCGATCCCCGATCACTGCCGCGGCACTGCACAGCTGTTCACTAAACTCCGGCGGCTTTTCTTCTTTTGAAAAAGCCGGCCGCTCATTAAACAATCTCGTATTCCCTGCTTTCCTGCTTTTCGGCTCCTGTGATTGGTTGCAGTGAGACACGCCCCCACGCTGAGTGACAGGTGTCTCACTGCACCCAATCACAGCAGCCGGTGGGCGGGTCACTATGGAGTGTAGAAATAAATAAATAAATAATTTAAAAAAACGGTGTGCGGTCCCCCCAATTTTAATACCAGCCAGATAAAGCCATACGGCTGAAGGCTGGTATTCTCAGGATGGGGAGCTCCACGTTATGGGGAGCCCCCCAGCCTAACAATATCAGCCAGCAGCCGCCCAGAATTGCATACATTATATGCGACAGTTCTGGGACTGTACCCGGCTCTTCCCGATTTGCCCTGGTGCGTTGGCAAATCGGGGTAATAAGGAGTTAGTGGCAGCCCATAGCTGCCAATAAGTCCTAGATTAATCATGTCAGGCGTCTCCCCGAGAAACCTTCCATGATTAATCTGTAAATTACAGTTAAAAAACACACACCCGAAAAATCCTTTATTAGAAATAAAAAATAATAACAAAGTCCCTCATCACCAATTTATTAACCCCAACAAACCCTCCATGTCCGGCGTAATCCACAGACCTCCAGCGTCGCGTCCAGCTCTGCTGCATGCAGGTGACAGGAGCTGCAGAATACACCGCCGCTCCGGTCACCTCCACGCAGCTAATGAAGACAGCCGCGCGATCAGCTGAGCTGTCACTGAGGTTACCTGGATCCAGCGGTGGATGCAGCGGTGGCCGCGGGTAACCTCAGTGACAGCTCAGCTGATCGCGCTACTCACCGCCGCTCCTGTCAGCTCCACGCAGCAACTGAGGTGAGTATCGCGATCAGCTGAGCTGTCACTGAGGTTACCTGGATCCAGCGGTGGATGCAGCGGTGGCCGCGGGTAACCTCAGTGACAGCTCAGCTGATCGCGCTACTCACCGCCGCACCGGTCAGCTCCACGCAGCAACTGAGGTGAGTATAGCGATTAGCTGAGCTGTCACTGAGGTTAATCGCGGCCACCGCTGGATCCAGCGGTGGCCGTGAGTTACCTGACTGACAGCAGCTGATCGCGCGGCTGTCTTCAGTTGCTGTGTGAAGCTGACAGGAGCGGCGGTGTATTCTGCAGCTCCTGTCACCTGCATGCAGCAGAGCTGGACGCGACGCTGGAGGACTGTGGATTACGCCGGACATGGAGGGTTTGTCGGGGTTAATAAACTGGTGATGAGGGACTTTGTTATTGTTTTTTATTTCTAATAAAGGATTTTTCGGGTGTGTGTGTTTTTTAACTGTAATTTACAGATTAATCATGGAAGGTATCTCGGGGAGACGCCTGACATGATTAATCTAGGACTTATTGGCAGCTATGGGCTGCCATTAACTCCTTATTACCCCGATTTGCCAACGCACTAGGGTAAATCGGGAAGAGCCGGGTACAGTCCCAGAACTGTCGCATCTAATGTATTCGGCAATTCTGGGCGGCTGCTGACTGATATTGTTAGGCTGGGGGGCTCCCCATAACGTGGAGCTCCCCATCCTGAGAATACCAGCCTTCAGCTGTATGGCTTTATCTGGCTGGTATTAAAATTGGGGGGACTGCATGCCGGTTTTTTAAAATTATTTAATTATTTATTTTACTGCACAGTATAGACTCGCCCACCGGCTGCTGTGATTGGGTGCAGTGAGACACCTGTCACTCAGCGTGGGGGCGTGTCTCACTGCAACCAATCATAGGCGTCTGTGGGCGGGGAAAGCAGGGAATATGAGATGGCTGTGTGCAGAGCACAGCGCGCCCGCCGGTATAAAGGCTCGGTCACGCTGTGCGGGCGGGCCAATCACTGCAATTCCACAACTAACAGGGCTGTGGCATTGCAGTGGTCTGCCAGCCAATCCCTGCATGAGGGCTGGCTCTCAAAAGAGCGCCAACATGCAGGGATGAAGACCACGAGTACAGCACGAGTATCGCGAAATTACTCGGTCCCCGCCGAGTAGCCCGAGTACAGTGATACTCGTGCGAGTACCGAGTAGTGACAAGCATACTCGCTCATCACTACCAGCCACCTTTTGTACATGTTGCATGCTCTCCGGAGAAAAATTGCTCTTTGTACCTGCCACATTATCATCAATACTACATTTTCAGTTAAAAACTTCCATCTTTTCATGGAGTCTTCTTACAATCAGATTGTGGTCGAGTTAAACTATCTGAGGAACCGATATGAACATGAGTACAGGTCAATACGAAGGAGCGGTCTGTCGTGAGTGAGTACAGGTCAATACGAAGGAGCGGTCTGTCGTGAGTGAGTACAGGTCAATACGAAGGAGCGGTTTGTCGTGACCTGAACGTGAGTACAGGTCAATACGAAGGAGCGGTCTGTCGTGAGTTAGTACAGGTCAATACGAAGGAGCGGTCTGTCGTGAGTGAGTACAGGTCAATACGAAGGAGCGGTCTGTCGTGAGTGAGTACAGGTCAATACGAAGGAGCGGTCTGTCGTGACCTGAACGTGAGTACAGGTCAATATGAAGGAGCGGTCTGTCGTGAGTGAATACAGGTCAATACGAAGGAGCGGTCTGTCGTGACCTGAACGTGAGTACAGGTCAATACGAAGGAGCGGTCTGTCGTGAGTGAGTACAGGTCAATACGAAGGAGTGGTCTGTCGTGAGTGAGTACAGGTCAATACGAAGGAGCGGTCTGTCGTGACCTGAACGTGAGTACAGGTCAATATGAAGGAGCGGTCTGTCGTGAGTGAATACAGGTCAATACGAAGGAGCGGTCTGTCGTGACCTGAACGTGAGTACAGGTCAATACGAAGGAGCGGTCTGTCGTGAGTGAGTACAGGTCAATACGAAGGAGCGGTCTGTCGTGACCTGAACATGAGTACAGGTCAATATGAAGGAGCGGTCTGTCCATGAAGAAGCGGTCTGTTCATCATCATGTTCTACATATCCGTGAGTCAGAATAATCACTGCTGCCCAATGGGCAAACAAACCCATCTATCCCAGCAGAGGTCTCCATGATCAGGCCAGGGGGATCAAAGCTTGTAGAGCATAGCCATAATATTACTCGCGTCTCTTGGTTCCAGAGCCGGGAGTTCGTTCCTCCATTTTTTGCTCTTTTGCACATTGGGTTGCGATGATTTGCTATGCCCCTGAAATATCAATCTCAAGCTGTAGGACCTCACCTTGGAGTTTAGGTAGTTGGCATCATGGTAGCTGCTCCTCAGCTTTTGTATGTGAGCCTTCTGACAAACACAACTAAGTTACTTACCGGTTCTGTTATTTTGTGTTTCCAGCACTACTACGTAAAGCCCGGCTACACAGCTCTGCTACTTGGTGCTTCAAGTACTGCTAAATAGTAGGGGCCTCCAGTTCCTCTACACCGGCCATCACTATCTCAGCTCTTCTACACCAGTCCTCACTGATTCAGGTCTGCAACATCAGTTCAGCGTTTCCTCTACAGACACTCCTCTTCCCTGCTGCACCTCCAGCACTGCTACTTTATATCCGGCTACACAGCTCTGCTATGTGGTGCTTCCAGAACTGCTAACTAATAGCACAGCTCTGCTGCTTTAAAGGGAACCTGTCACCAGATTTTGGCCTTCTAAACTAAATTGAGCACCTTAAGCAGCGCCTGTGCTACATTCCATAAAGGTTCATGTTACCCCCTGACCTCCCTGTACACCCCACAAATACTTTTATAAATATCCCACCCGGTATGTAAATTGTCCGGTCCGATAGGCGTCCTAATCTGTGCCTCCTGTGCCTCCTTTCACCCTCCTCCTGTGCTGATTGATGTGGATGACGCCTCTGACATAAAATCAGAATAAACCTTTCCAGGAACCAAAATTACTTGTGAAATGCCAGAATAATGAGAGAGAGAATGTTTTAAGACATTTTTATTACTTTCTGCAAAGTCAAAAGTTTCCCTCCATGTCATTAGTATTCGGTGGCATTGCCCTTACACTGTATGACTTGGGTGAAACGTTTTGGATATCCTTCTACAATCTTCTCACATTAGTTGGTGGAATTTGAGCCGATTCCTCCTGACAGAACTGATTTTGCTTAGACATGTTTGTAGTTTGTCGCTCACACCGGCCTTTTCAGCTTTGCCCATACATTTTCAATAGGATTTAGATCAGGGTTTTGTGATGGCCACTCCAAAATATTGACTTTGTTATCCTTAAGCCACTTTGTAACCAGTTTGGCAGTAGCTTCGGGTCATTGTCCATTTGGAAGACCCATTTCCGCCCAAGCTTTAAGTTCCTGGCTGATGTCTTGAGATGTTCTTCAGTATTGCCACATAATCTTCTTTCCTCATGATGCCATCTATTTTGTGAAGTGCACCAGTCCCTCCTTCAGTAAAACAACCCCACAACATGATGCTGCAGCCCCTGTGTGTCACAGTTGGAATGATGTTCTTAGGCTTCAAAGCCTCTCTTTTTATCTCCAAACGTAAAGATGGTCATTATAGCCAAAAAGTTACGTTTTAGTTTTATCAGATCACAGGACATGTCTCCAAAATTAAGGTGTTTGTTCCTGTGAGCATTTGCAAACATTAATGTGACTTTTTATGTTTCTTTTGGAGTAATGGCTTCTTCCTGGCAGAGTGGCCTTTCAGCCCATGTTGATACAGTACTTGTTTCACTGAAAATAATGACACGATGTTACCAGCTTCCGCCAGCATCTTCACTGTGGATAATGACACGATGTTACCAGCTTCCGCCAGCATCTTCACAAGGTCTTTTGCTTTTGTTCTTGTGTTGATATGCACATGTCTGACCAAAGCACGTTCATCTCTGGTACACAGAACCCGTCTTCTTCCTGAGCGGTATGATGGCTGGACATTCCCATCGTGTTTATACTTGCGTATAATTTTTTGTACAGATGAAAACGAGGCACCTTCACGTATCTGGAAATTGCACCCAAGGATGAACCAGACTTGTTCAAGTCTATAATGTTCTTCCTGAGATCTTGACTGATTTCTTTTGATTTTCCCATGATGCTACACAAAGAAGCCGTGTGTTTCAGATGTGTTTCAGGCATTAAAATAATATAAATGCCTTAAAACATTCTCTCTATAGCTCTCATTATTCTGGTATTTGGCAAATATAAATAATTTTGGTTCCTAATTGACCTAAATTGGGAAAGGTATATTCTGATTCCATGTCAGATAGTGAGTAAAACCTGCAGCTATGTCTTTTTAGATAGTGTATATAAACTTCTGGTTTCAACAGTATATACCAGGGTGGGGGACATATATCCCAAGACTGGCCCAGGATGGGGGAGATATCTACCAGGATGGGGACATATACTGTATACCAGGATAAGCCCAGGATGGAGGACATATTTACCAGGGTTAGGGGCATATATACCAGGATGTGGTAGATATATACCAGAATGGGAGACATATACAGTATACCAGCATGGGGGACATAAATACCAGGATAGTACATATATACTAGGATGGGGGAAAGGATGGGGACATTTAGGATGTACTGGAAAGATATACCAGGATGGGGACATTAGCACAATATGTGGGACATGTATACCAGGATGGGAACATATATACCAGAAAGAGGCTCAGGATGGGGACATCACTGAATATTGAAAAGTGATGGGGGCAACACATGCCTTTATAGGATTTAGAATGCTACAGTGGCCCATACAGCTGACCAACATGAGGGTGGGTGGGGGAGGAATCCCAGTGTCAAATCTTGCATCAGGACCCATTTGACTCTAGTTACGCCACTTCCCACCGGTGGATGTCGTGTTTAGCAATGAATACCATAAGCTAAATGATACATGGCAGGAGATGCTGTGATACCTCATGAGAGATGCAATACAGACAATGATACTGTGCTGCACATATACAGTGACCCTGCCAGTCACGTGTTGCAGATTCAGACTGTTCTTGACATTATATGTTAAATGTAACTTTGAATTACCAAAGCCTAAGAGCATTTTATGGTAGAAATATTGTAACCTGAGGATTTACCGGACTGTTTTGTGCACTATATGCATTTACCTGTCCATGAATGGGAAAACCTTTAACTCCTCTGTAGGTGACATTTTTTGCCCCATCTTCTTTCCACACTCGCTCTCGCTGTAAGAGATTGGATGGAGACATCTGTGATCAGCAATTTTCATGTATTGTCACAGATTCTCACTGGGATTCCAGTCTGGACTGTGACTTAGCACACACAAGAGTCTGGTTTGATCTAAACCATCCATTGTAGCTCTTATAGGATGTTTAGAGTCGTTGTCTCGTTAGAACATGAACCTATGACCGAGTCTCAAGTCTTTTGCAGCTTCGAATGCCTTTTCCTCCATAATTGCCCTGTATTTAGCTCCCTTAATTTTACTATCAACTCTGACCAGTGTCCCTGCCCCTGCTGAAGAAAAGCCTCCCCACAGCAGGATGCTGCTACCAGCATGTCTGACAGTGGGGATGGTGTTTTAAGGGTGATGTGCAGTGTTAGTTTTCCACCACACATAGCATTTTGCATTTAGTCCAAAAAGTTCTATTTTAAAAAAAAATGACAGTTAAGGGTACTTTGCATGCTGCGACATCGCAGGTGCGATGTCGGTGGGGTCAAATCGAAAGTGACGCACATCCGGCGTCAATCGATATCGGAGTGTGTAAATCCTTTATGATACGATTAACGAGCGCAAAAGCATCTTAATCGTATCATCGGTGTAGTGTCTGACATTTTCATAATTTCGCTGCAGCGACGGTACGATGTTGTTCCTCATTCCCCTGTGGCAGCACACATCGCTGTGTGAGAAGCTGCAGGAGCGAGGAACATCAGCGTACCTGCGTCCTGAGGCTCACGCCACCTATGCGGAAGGATGGAGGTGGGCGGGATGTTTACGTCCCGCTCATCTCCGCCCCTCTGCTTTTATTGGCCGCCTGCCATGTGACGTCGCTGTGACGCCACACGACCCGCCCCCTTAGACAGGAGCCGGATCGCCGGCCAGAGCGACGTTGCAGGGCAGGTGAGTGCGTGTTAAGCTGCCGTAGCGATAATGTTTGCTACGGCAGCTATCACAAGATATCACTGCAGCGACGGGGGTGGGGACTATCGCGCTTTGCATCGCTGCCATCGGCTTACGATGTCGTAGTATGCAAAGTACCCCTTACACTTTAAGACACTGATATGCTAACTTTAATAAACTAAAGATTGATACACATTTGGATCAATCAAGGATTCAACATGCCCAAAACATTGTTATGGATCCCCTATAGCAGAGGACACATACTGTATACTCCGCTAATCAGGGTCAAGAACAGAACTGTGAAGACCTAGTCCAAATCTTGTCTTTAGGAATCCTCTATAAGTCTCCCCATCCAGTCTGCTCTCCATCTTTTGTAAGTGGCCAAGAGTGGACAAACTTTTCGACTTTCCAGCTCTAGTTATAGATTGATATTTACCATGAACTAGAGTTAAATTCCGCTTGACAAGATCAACCCTGCAAGCTTAGGTTGTACTTACTTATCGAGGTGAAGGGGTGACTTCACAGGTGGGACCTCAGCGCTCATCTCTCCATCCATACCTTCTCCACTCTGTGACAAGCGACAATGCCAAGCTGGGTCCACGAGGGCCGTGTCTAACATAATCATATTCACTGCCATTATAATGTCTCCATCTGATTCTTATCCGAGGCGTTACAAGCACTTCAGCTAAGTGGTAAACAATGTTATCGGAGATTATGTACTGGGAGGGTCATGTTTCACCCGCCAAGTGATTGAACGAAATGTTGATTGTTGACTTTGCCGAAGACGAAGCTTTCAGTTGCCATGTTTCTGTTTGTATAGAAATAGTAGGCTGGTTTAAAAGGGTTTACTCGCTAAACATACAAGCTCTTCCAAATTAAGGATAAATAATGCGTTGGGGATGAATGGTAGGAGTCAGAAGATCACGTGTCTCCATGACAGATGGTCAACAGGTCAGAGAAAAATGAACCGATTGTTCCATGGCAAACATTATGTGTAGAACATATCCTCACTGTACAGGGTGTCGAGATGATGAATTATTCCTCTTTATTTGATTACTTGTAAGAGTGGAGAACTTAAGGTTATCTTCTGCACAGCCAATTACAGCAAGATGTTTGTAGGGTCATCCAATAATTTGGCCCCACTTATCATTTATGAGGTCAATATACGGAGTGTAAAACATAGCCCATGAACTTCACATACTGTATATCCTTTAACTCTTTATTGGTTGCTTACTTCTTTTAAGGACTCCAGTTTGTTGAGGGACATATATATCTTGTTGCACTGTATACATGTGTCACGGTCATCTCCCTGTTTTTGGAGAATGGTGACAGCTTTAGGACTAGAGCCTCTCATCTCCTTCTGGCTCTCTACATTTAAATGTTGTTTCGTTTCTCTTGGTACTGAAGCTATTAATGTCAGTTTTTCTTCTAGCAGCTTTCCTGCAGTTCCTAGCTGAGTGTTTCATCTGCAGCTGCTTTGTAGCTATGCCCCTTCAGGTTTAGGTAGAGGTGTTTCCCAGCAATCCTTTCTAAAGCTACAAACTCCTTGTTCTCTGGCCGCCATGGAGGAAGGTTCTGCTGTTGAGTTTATCTGCACTCAGGCTTTATCCTTTTTTGTTGTTATTCACCCCTGTTTGTGTTACCTCACCTTGTGTCTTGTTAGTGCACAGGTGGGTCTGGTGAACCCCACCTGTCCCTCACTAGTCAGGGCATCTATAGGGTCTTCTCAGGTTCCTGCTCGGCGACAGTTGCGCAGACTGTATAGGGACTGGCGAGGAGAGTAGGGACAGCTTCAGGTGAAGATGGTAAGTGTCCCACCTAACCCTCTCACTAGCTCCAGGGCCCCCCACTGTTATTGTGTCCTCAATGTCCCTTTTGCTTTTTGTGGGGTTTTTTTTGTTGTGCGTCAGAAACACGTAAGTCTGAACGCCCCTGCCATGCTTGTCATACCCAACAAGTGTGACATGTTTTGTTTTATAGGTTTTCTCAGCCATGGTGTAGTGCATGTGTGATTCGTTGACTGGAGAAAGAAATGAGCACCTTCTTGGTGACAGTCACATGGGAGGTATGGTGGATTAACCCAAGACCCTAACTGGGGAACAGCGAATAGTGGTGTTAATGCACTGTACGCCAGTTATTAGATGTGAGTAGAGGAAAGCCCATGTGAATAGTAGGTTTAGCACCATTTTGCTGAATGAGGTTCTGGACCAAAGTGTTGAAAGTCTGGAAACGTGGAGGAGGAAGCCTTTCCATTCATGATAGAGTAGGGAAAATGAAAAGATGTAGTGAAGCAGGGAACAAGAAACAAGTCTGTGATGCCTGTGAAGAGCCTGTGAAAGGTAGGGGACACTTGCATTGAGATGTCCATTTTTTGTGTACGAATGCTATCCATGGTTTTTCTATGGGATCATTCCCATGTCTAAGGTTTTTCACGGACCATTTGGTCTACAGAATATCATGGAGACATGGAGAATTGTCCAATTTTGATGCAAGTTTCCTGCATAAGTGCTCATTGAGGCGTCCACTTTTCGTGTGCTATCCTTGGTTTTCATAGATAGCACTCATACCTGTGATACTCTAGGGTCTTCAGTCAGTTGCGACGTGATGAATGCCACTTTGGAGCGATCGGTTGTCTGTTGCAGGGATGACAGCTCAAAACGCAAGAAGCACTGATTAAGAAAACCTCAGCATAGTCTAGGATCACCTCCATACATTGGTGGAGACACCAGGCGAGATCTGGACAAGCATGCTGGTTGAACTACAGGGTCCGGAGTAGCAGAGGGTGCCGAGTCCTGCAGGGCTTACAGACGGGAGTCTACAAATGCCATGTACTCGGACATGTGTCTCTGAGCTTTGTGCTGGCGAGAAAGTTCCCTTTGCATCTCAACAAGCTAGGGAGCATCAGAGAATCCGTAGGCTTGCATGGCCGCCAGACAAGTTTCAATGGACTTCATATATGCTACTAACTTTGCCTACATCTCACGTTGGCTGGTGAGTTCCTGCTGCATGTCTGCCAGGCAGGTAGGCTTGGTCCCGGTAGAGTCCATGGCCTGAGCAAACTGTTACAGTCACCAAGGGGCTGCGAGCATCTGGGAGTGGACCCATTGAGCCATACACTGGATTATCCTGAAGGAGCTAACCTCAAGCTAACCCCTGTACAGGGATTGTCAGGTGCAGCCCCAGGGGGCCTAAATGCATGGCAGCAAGGACCTGTGATTTCGGCTCAGACGGACTACAGAGTCTCTCAAGTCCGGTTTGGATGTGCTCAGATGTGGCAGCACAATGGTGGTGACTCAGACGTAGTAGTACGGAGGTGGTAACTCAGACATGGTAGCATGGAGGTGGTATTCAGACGTGACAGCAGAGGTGTTAGTAGTAGCAAGCCACTGGAAAGAGTCACAGATAAGCGGCTACAGGTAACTGATACTAGGACATGAGAATGCGGGACTGGACACAGCAATGGGTACAGGACCTGAGAACTAGCAATGCACTATGGATAGGCAATGTTGCTCAGGCATCTCCCCTAAGGAGAGAATGTCTTAAATACTTACAGGGAGACTGTTGACCTCAGAGGTCACTTCCAGGTAACATGATGCCGGTCCTTTAAGAAAGGGGACATGGCCGCACGTGCATCCTTCGGGCACTCACAGAAGGCCTGAGTGTGGCCTGGAAGCAAAAAGAGGCTGCAGCAGGCCCCAGGGTAGGAACGGGATGCCTGGGACCGCTGGACTGGTGGGGAGAATGGTGCCCCCACTGAGGCATGGGAGCGAAGACGTGTGAGGGTGCCGAGTCGGGACCGGGCACTACATTCCTTATATGGTCTTACAGTAACTCTGGGTAGATGATCAAAATGAGATGTCCCCAGTTCAAACTGGTACCAGTAGTTTCACTGCCCCCATACCAGGCGATACCCACTACCTCCCAAGTTTTGGTTGGCCCATAGCTTTTGTATCTCTCACCAGTGTAGTCTGCAGCCACACCCTAGGCTCCTCCAAATGACAGATACTATGACCGTAGCACATTGATACAGCTCCAGCTAGCAACAATAGTCTTTATGCTCCTCCATACGATGGATTTCACAACTGTAGCACATGTATCCAGCTCTAAAGCCTATAATTTATTCATGGGCATCAGGATCTGGCCGTAGCAACAGATCTTCACCCATCCATGTCACAGCACTAAATCACTGACCAAACATGTGGCTTAGTGTTCTCCCTCTCCTAGGATCAGCCACCTGGATGGGCAGAAGTGCTCACACCCACTCCTATAAACATCTTCTACATGTAGCTCAAAGTATGCAGAAGAATGCAGAAACCCAGTCTCTGACCATGTCTGCAGGATTGTGCAGAGAGAACAAAAGACTCACAACCTCCCACCAGATGCAAGACAATGAATCCGACTTCAGGCCTGATTACATTAGAGTCCACGGAGGCCAACTAGGATGACACACTGTTACAACCCCTTCCCCCTTCAAATTGTGTACCTTAAACTGACGAGCAAGCAAATTCTAATAAAACACAACAGTAAGATCAACATAACTGGGGAGCCGTGCTGTAAAAAAGTCCATTGGCCCAATGGTCTTCAGTCCATGGCCACCTCCCTACAGAGATAATTGAGTTTCATATGTCATGCGCAACTGAATAAGTCTTAGGAGAACATTATTCCAGATCAAAGTTGTCTGCTCTGAAAATATTTTGCTCTTTGAGGACTTTTTAGCTCATTGCTTGGATATTTCAGAACGACAGCTGATGTTGAGCTATGGCTCTGTGGCTCCACCGTGTCAAGTTTAACTTTCGTAGGGGCAAGTTGCTGTTTCTTACCCACTAGTTTTACTAGATTAAACAGTTCTGAATGGATAGTAAATAGTTACTGGTATAATGTGTTTATGCCTTTTATTTTTCTATTTTGAGACAGCTCATTGTCTGTGAGGAGCTCCATCGCCCGCTGATTACGTCTATGGAATAAAATCCTCCCCAGCTAAAACCTTTATCAACAAAAGGTGAAGCCGCTTGGTGCCATTGAACTGCACTTGAGGAAATGAATGTCTTCTGTGATGTTGACTATCCGTTCACCTAACCGTAATTTAGATCGATGCCGAAGTTCATTATGTAAAGACTCCAATGAAGGCTCCCATAGGGATTACTCACAAACTCTGCTGATTAGATACATGACTTTGTTCTCCTTTTGTACTAAATAACTTCACTTCAAAGCAACTTCTGCCATGTTTCTTGCAACTAAGCAAGGAAGAGAAAGAGATATATGGCTTTTTGTGAAGGACAAGACTCACGAGGGTGGGCACATGGCCCCAGGTGTAGCTATAATTGGCTACACAATGAAGTGTCTGGGTCTATAATAACCATAATAGAAGGGTTGTCTCAATTTCTTAAATTATTAAAATTGCAAAGTGCTTGTAAAAACAATAAACTTTGCAAGTTACTTCTTAATTGTGTAGCTCATTGCCTAGGTTCCAAACCAAGTCTGCAGTCTATAAGAGTGGCTGGTGTCCTAGGAAAAAAGTGCAGCGCTTACAAACTGTTTGCTATAGAACTTTCAAGAGCTGCTCTGAAGCTGGCGTCCCAGCACTGCCCAGCTACCTCGTGTCGGCAGGGACACCGACGACTAACCGCCACAACCCCAATGTGTTCCTTCGGTACCCACCTCGGCTCCCAGCTCCCAGGGCCTGTGCATGTCGTGCAAGTCTCCTGGTTGTCTTCTTAGGGTGCAAACACACTCCCCCCCCTTGAAGACTCTGGAAGTATCCTCAGCCTATGGCTGAAAGGCAGTAGGTATTTTAGGCACCCTCTCGTCTAAGGAGGTACCTGGGTCATAATTCCAGAATGAAAAGAAAATGGTCCATCCACAGGCCTTACTAGAAGCCAATATGTTTCCTTGTATTGAGATGGTGACCCATCTTGACAGTAAACTCGATCTTGTATCTTGGGAGTCTATAGACAGGTAGATCTTGTATGGTTATTAATTTTGTGGCTAATCTATAAGAATAACCACAGTTCATGGGTAGTGTGGCATCCAGTGGTGCCACAGTAGTGTTGCACTCCTCACAGGGAGTGATGTTATGCCTGAAAGCAAAAAGGGGGTCCCCCTGGCTAGGTAGCACCAGCTGCCAATGCTTTCCTGATTCCAGACCAGAAGGGGGAGCTCTAACACCCGATTTAAGGGGCGCTTCCCTATACATTCTGGCCTGGGGGAGGGGTTAGTGAAAGGGAAGAGGAGAGAGAGGGAGTGGAGAAGAGCCTGGAGAGCGGAGCAGGAACAGAGCTCGCCCCAGAGCAGAGCGCTAGGAACAGGACGCCGGAGTCCTTGGTTGTCCGGATACTGAAGGCTCAGCACCTGAATCCTCCTTAATGCAGGAGACTGCATATCTTCTGGCCACACAAAACACCGGGGGCACAGCAGCATACTAGAGTCCGGAGTCGCTATGAGAAGAGAGGCATCTGTAAAAGCCTTGCGCCACCTGCCATACGGGTGAGAAGCAATGAAAGATATTCTCACCTGACCTCCCTGCCCGCGGTGCTTCCAGCTGTTTCTTG
Source organism: Anomaloglossus baeobatrachus (assembly GCF_048569485.1). NCBI lineage: Eukaryota > Metazoa > Chordata > Amphibia > Anura > Aromobatidae > Anomaloglossus > Anomaloglossus baeobatrachus. The sequence continues at coordinate 776,614,767 of NC_134354.1, read as the reverse complement.
CAGACCGCACAAAGACCCTTCCATGATAGCGTGAATGGATCGTCCCCTGCAGGATGTCGTCATGGTTTTACTACAGTTGAATACTTTACGGCGCCACAAAGCATTCAACTGCAGTAAACTACCTCCAATACACAGGGCCATCACTACTGTCAGCGCTTTATTGCAGTTGAATGCTTTGTGGCGCCGTAAAGCATTCAACTGTAGTAAAGCCATGATGACATCCTGCAGCGGCCGGTCTGTGCTCCGGACGCTATCACGAAGGGGTCTGTGTGCCTGCAGACTGCAAGAAACAGCTGGAGGCACCGCGGGCACGGAGGAGAGGTGAGAATATCTTTTATTGTGTGTAAAGTGATGACACCCGGCGTATAAGATGGTCCCCGACTTTTGAGAAGATTTTCAGGGGTTAAAAAACCGTCCGGGAAATACGGTATTTTCATTTTTTATAAAGTTCAGGAAAGGGCAGTTGTCCATGAGATATGTACCTGTCTATTGGAGACTGGACCATCAGGTACAAAGTCCATACTGGTTTATTATCCCGGGAGAAAAAAATCTATCTGATCAGGAAAATTCCCCGCAAAGTGTGCCAGCAGGTGCCATTCAGGTTGTGTTTAACGCACACATATACTGTATGTTGTTCTCATGGACTTCAATTATTGAAGACAATCTTCCAAAGCAAAGAGGACGCCCGGGAGAAATCTTGGAGATGACTGTGTGAGGAGCACACAAGAGGAGATGAAAAAGGAGATATTTCAAGGATCAGAGATTAGAGTGTTAATTGAGAGCCAACAGAGACGTATGTTGCAGTAGTCTTGGTGGGAGATGATAAGGGCATGCACTAGACTTCTCAGTTTTAAAGCTGAGGAAAGGGCAGATTCAAAAAATGTTTTCAAGTTGGAAGTGGCGAGAGGTGGTAAGGGCTTGGATTTCCTGTTTGAGCAGTAGTGGACTTGTGAGGCAGAGGTGTGGAGCCATTACATTTGCGCAATAGGCCTGGTAGTGAGTTTGTAGGTGGTAGATGATGAGTTCAGTTTTCTCCAACCTAGGTTTTAAAAAGTGTATAGAGAAGAAGTCTTTATCCTCCTGCCACATAAAGGGACAAAGCTGAAATTTTGCACAGGGAAAGAATGTAGCTCAGACAACTCATCGGTGAGGGTAAATGATGTTCTCCTAAGCACAACCAAGCTAGAAGAAATTGAAGGGGCTGTCCACTACTTTTACATTGATAGCCCATCCTTAGGAGAGGTCATCATTGTCCAATTTGTCGGGGTCAAACACCCGACACTCAGCTGTTCTTAGTATTGCCGGCAGCATGAGGCATCCGGAAATGCTCAGTTCCGGAGCTGCCCTCTCAACTGATAACGGCCGCAGCCGAATACTGTACATCCGCCTCCCATTCAAATCAATAGAATGTGCAGTACCCGGCGGCGGACGCTATCAGAAGACTGGGCATCTCCGGAACTGAGCATTACCAGCTGCCACCTACGGCGACCGAGAACAGCTGATCAGCAGGGTGTGTGGTGTCAGATGCCGGCCGATCAAACCTATCCTAAAGCCTGCTTTACACGTTGCAATTAGTTGTACAATCGCATTTGCGATGTGACACACCCAGGTTGCATACGGGATCTTATGAGATTGCACGTAGGTCGTTCATTTGCTGTCACACTTGCGTTAGTAATCTATGTTAAATTGGTCAATTTTGTGTGCGATCCTTTAGATCATGTGTTCTGTGACGTATGCATTGGGCACCTTTTTTTTTTTTTATTTATTGACTTGCCAAGCGTGTGTAATGTGTAGGGATGCGTTTTTACTATGTCATCTGCCATTCAGCTCTGCTACATGGCCGCTAACAGCAGACACAGACAGAGCCATGTAGCAGAGCTGAATGGCAGATGACAGCAGACACAGACAGCCATGTAGCAGAGCTGAATGGCAGATGACAGCAGACACAGACAGCCATGTAGCAGAGCTGAATGGCAGATGACAGCAGACACAGACAGAGCCGCACTGTCAGAATGAACTCGGGTGAACTTCACCCGACTTCATGGTCATGCTGCGGCTCTGTCTGTGTCGCGCCCTGATTAGCGGTCACCTGTGAAGGGCTCACCGGTGACCGCTAATCTCCTAAGTGACTGAAGTTAGCAGCCCTCTCTCATACTCACCAATCCCCGATCCCCGGCGCTGCACGGCGTTCACACTGCTCCGGCGGCTTTTACTGTTTTGAAAAAGCCGGCTGCCCATTAAACAATCTCGTATTCCCTGCTATCCCCACCCACCGTCGCCTATGATTGGTTACAGTGAGACACGCCCCCACGCTGAGTGACAGGTGTCACACTGCACCCAATCACAGCACCCGGTGGGCGTGTCTATACTGTGTAGTGAAATAAATAATTAAATAATTAAAAAAAACGGCGTGCGGTCCCCCCCAATTTTAAAACCAGCCAGATAAAGCCATACGGCTGAAGGCTGGTATTCTCAGGATGGGGAGCTCCACGTTATGGGGAGCCCCCCAGCCTAACAATATCAGTCAGCAGCCGCCCAGAATTGCCGCATACATTATATGCGACAGTTCTGGGACTGTACCCGGCTCTTCCCGATTTGCCCTGGTGCGTTGGCAAATCGGGGTAATAAGGAGTTATTGGCAGCCCATAGCTGCCACTAAATCCTAGATTAATCATGTCAGGCGTTTATGAGACACCTTCCATGATTAATCTGTAAATTACAGTAAATAAACACACACACCCGAAAAAAATCCTTTATTAAAAATAAAAAACACACACATATACCCTGGTTAACCACTTTAACAGGCCCCAAAAAGCCCCCCATGTCCGGCGTAATCCAGGATGCTCCAGCCTCGCTTCCAGCGCTGCTGCATGGAGGTGACCGGAGCTGCAGAATACACCGCCGCTCCGGTCACCTCCACGCAGCAACTGAAGACAGCCGCACGATCAGCTGAGCTGTCAGTGAGGTTACCCGCTGTCACTGGATCCAGCGGTGGCCGCGGGTAACCTCAGTGACAGCTCAGCTGATCGCGCTACTCACCGCCGCTCCTCTCACCTCCACGCAGCAACTGAGGTGAGTAGCGCGATCAGCTGAGCTGTCACTGAGGTTACCCGCGGCCACCGCTGGATCCAGTGACAGCGGGTAACCTCAGTGACAGCTCAGCTGATCGCGCGGCTGTCTTCATTTGCTGTGTGGAGGTGACAGGAGCGGCTGTGCCTGCTGCAGCTCCTGTCACTTCCATGCAGCAGCGCTGGAAGCGACGCTGGAGCATCCTGGATTACGCCGGACATGGAGGGCCTTTTGGGGCTGATTAAAGTGGTTAACCAGGGTATATGTTTGTGTTTTTTATTTCTAATAAATGATTTTTTCGGGTGTGTGTGTTTATTTACTGTAATTTACAGATTAATCATGGAAGGTATCTCGGGGAGACGCCTGACATGATTAATCTAGGATTTATTGGCAGCTATGGGCTGCCAATAACTCCTTATTACCCCGATTTGCCAACGCACCAGGGCAAATCGGGAAGAGCCGGGTACAGTCCCAGAACTGTCGCATCTAATGTATGCGGCAATTCTGGGTGGCTGCTGGCTGATATTGTTAGGCTGGGGGGCTCCCCATAACGTGGGGCTCCCCATCCTGAGAATACCAGCCTTCAGCCATATGGCTTTATCTGGCTGGTTTTAAAATTGGGGGGGACCGCACGCCGGTTTTTTTAATTATTTATTTCACTACACAGTATAGACACGCCCACGGCTGCTGTGATTGGGTGCAGTGTGACACCTGTCACTCAGCGTGGGGGCGTGTCTCACTGTAACCAATCATAGGCGCCGGTAGGCGGGGAAAGCAGGGAATTCGAGATTGTTTAATGGGCGGCCGGCTTTTTCAAAACAGTAAAAGCCGCCGGAGCAGTGTGAACGCCGTGCAGCGCCGGGGATCGGGGATTGGTGAGTATATGAGAGAGGGGGATAGACTGACATGGACAGAGAGAGAGGGACAGAGATAGTGACCGACTGACAGAGATTAGTGAATGACAGACATTGTGAGGCACTTCAGAACGCAGCTTTTCAGCTGCGCTCTGAAACAGAGCTTTTTTAAGCTGCGGTGCAGAGCGCACACCTGCGCACATAGCCTCAGACACCAAAATCGTATGAGGGATGTCACACGTTACAATTCACTAGGTTCGTGCAACAAAACGCTCAATTCTAGACAAAGATACGATGTGTTTGCGATCAACGGTTTTGCGTTCAATCCTGATCGCACGTAGCTGTCACACGCAGACACCTCACAAACGATGCCGGATGTGCGTCACTTACAACTTGACCCCAACGACGGATTGTGAGATATATTGAAGCGTGTGTTGGGGGCTTAAGGATAGCCCATCAATGTTAAAGTAGAGAACAACCCCTTTAAAGGGAACTTGTCATCTGACTCATCCTGGCCAAACCACAGGCAGCATGAATCAGAGACTAGCTACATGATTGTAGCCAGGCCCCTTTAAGTTCAATTCATTATTACATTTGCAATTCTTTGTTTAGTTTTTGGTGTTTTTCTCCTTTTTCATTTGCGCCTTACTCTTCTTTTAATATACACCTTTTAAGGCTATGTGCCCACGCTGCGGAAAATGCGCGGATTTTGCCAAGGATTTCTCGCGGAAATGCCATGGATTTCCCGAAAATCTGCAGCACAGCTACTTCCCAGCCATTTCTATGGCATTTTGGAAATGCTGTGTCCACGCTGCGGATTTTTCCGCAGCGGAAATTGTGCGGATTTTCGTCCGGAAAAATCTGCAACATGTCAATTATTGTTGCGGATTTTCATCCGGATTTTGGCTTTGAAATTGGGGAAAAAAAAAATCCACACCAAAATCCGCATCAAATCCGCGGCAATTCCGCGGTAAAGCCACACCTTTGAAAAGGTGCGGATTTTGCGGGAAAGCTGCGGATTTTGATGCAGAAAAATCCGCAGCTACATTCTCCAGTGGACACATAGCCTTAAAGTATATTTGTGCGTGTGGTCTGATCTGGTTCTATGTATCATCAATTTGCGAATTTTAAAAAGCCCCAAAATGTGTGCAAATGCACTTTAGTCCTCTCACCTAAAGTGACTTTCTGCAGGTCTGAAAAAATTTGTGCAAATTCTGGGACATTTCAGCATTGTATTGCATCTTGGCGCGGCCCACAAGTTATCGTAAAATGAGGTCACAGATGGGAGGGTGAACTTAGGGCATAAAAGTCAGAAGCGCATTTTTGGGACTTGGTCAGTACTGGAGGACATACCTAAGCGGTGGTGCTGCCCGTTTTTGATGCCTGGAGATCCTCCCTCCATAAATTTGGACGTCACATCTATGGCACGAGTTTAGTAAGTTTCATGTTTATCCCTTTTATTTTTATGTAATTGTCTACACTGTATTTGTATTGTTGTGTAGAATTGGGGTGCTACCAGTACGGGGTACCGAGGTGTATATATATATATATATATATATATATATATATTCCATTAGCAAGAATCGGTGATATATACATTACCCATGCTGGGAGACCTTCAATATTTGGCATTAGTAGCTCAGCAACCTCGTTTTCTTTCAGTACCAAAATTGACCTGCCGACAAGGGGGCACTAGAGAGCAGTCTGCTCGTGACAAATTGGTGAACAGCGGGGGGATCTTGCGAGACCCCCCACCCGGCTGTTCATGACATCCATTTTGAAAAATTTGGAGCAAAAACTGGAATTTAATACAAAAGAAAAAAGTAGAGTGAGTTTAAAAAAAATACGATCCTAATAATGAATCGGGACCTATGTGTTTTAATTACTCTCAGCTTTTAAGATCTCTGCTTCCATAAATAAATGTTATATCTTACTTTCAGAGCCTGGAAAACTTGTGCTTTAAATGTGCCATGTACACAGATGCAGACCTCCAGCTTCACTTCTCTCAGGACATATTTTAGCCTCTGGACATAGACATGAAAATTTCCCCAAATAACCAACCAATAAAAGTACTAAAAATGGCAAAAAGTTGAAAAACAAAGTATTTTTTTGGAACTTTTCAATCTATGATAAAAGCGTATAACGCATTAGAACAAAATGTGATGGCGGGGAAGGTGGGACCCCCAGGGCATGGCGCAACACAAAGAGTACACCAGGAAAACTATGCAAAGGAAGGCCCTGGCGCTAGGTAGAGAGGGCGGTCACCTCCTAACTTTCACAGGTTGATCCATGCACTCTCTAATGTCCCTAGATGGGTCATTTCCCCGTGTGCAGTTACATAACTAGGCCCTCGCTGACCCTAAACTCACCCTGACTAGTGAGGGCGAGACAGACGCTAGTCTCACCACTATAAGACAACTGGGTGGGTAAAAACACAACAAATAGTAAACCTTTTTTTCTTTACCAGGAAACCTTGGAGTTGCAATAGAAACAACACCACAGCAAAGCAGCAACGTGCTACATGAACAGCATTGGTATGAGCTATAGCCGGCATAGGGAGGAGTGAGCAGCAAATTTTTATAACATAAGGGATTGGCTGCAGCTGAGGTTACAGCTACCTGTTAGATCACTGCAGGATAGAAATGGACCTTAAACCCTTCAGTACCGGATGGAATTAAATATGCTCTAACTCAGGGTAAATGACAAGTGAGCACAAAAGCAGATTTCCGATCCACAATGCGATGTGACCTCCTGATCTCCTCGAGACCACATCAGCCCGTTACACACTTGTGACACAAAATCCATTAGGTCCGTCATGTAGACATCATAGGAAAGCGGAGGACCCCCATTAGTAGATAGGACGGAGGGCAGCTCTGCTCAATAAATATATTTCTATGGCTGTGGTTTCATAGTACAATGATATAGTTTCAAAAAGTTCTGTTGCAAAATATTTCAGGAAACTTTTTGAATTCACAAAATGTAAACAGATGGTTCTGAAATTTGAGAAGTTATCGTTTGCCATGCAATATTTTGTAATGCAGAACGTGGGAATCCGAACCATTAATATCCATGATGCCGTGATGTGATTATCAGAAATGTTAATGCCGCCGACTCAAAAGTGACGGCAGCGAGATGGGCATTGGCCGGAGCCACATTTCCCAGACCAGTCAGTTATTAACACTTTGTACAGATGTTCATTAACATGCCTCATTGTAGATGGAAGTTTTATAGACTTCTGGGGGATTAAAGACCACCGGCACCGATGCCAAACAAGTTAAATTAATGGCCAGTACAGTTCCGGAAACTTTAGCCAATTACATAATTTTATAATTTTTTTTTCATGTTGTCATTCATTTGTGATAATGTTTCCTCTGATCGTCTCTGACGCAGAGATCATTTGTTTCCAGCGAGGGCGTACAAGTCATTCTGGCACCTTCCTCAAATCATCCGCGCAGATGCCATAAAGGGACAACTCACAACTTTCATGAATTATGACCGGTTTTTCAAAAATGTAAGGAAGCCGGCATCGTCCGTGCCCTCCGAGATGGCAAGTAAATACAATCCAAACCTTCTTTATCCTTGTGAAATTATTATTCAGCCCCGAGAAGAGCCGATTCCTCTCGGAGACATCCACTTGTGGGCCACGTCAGGTCAACAGTTTGAAGCTCTTTAAAACTCTTTGAAGCATCATTACCCCCAAACCATTACCCAGCGATGTTCACAGCTACAGGCAATGCTCTGATAAATGGGATGAAACTGGAAATCGCATCAGTGTCTTGTTAGTGCAATTACGGGAACATTTTTGTTGTGCCGACCATCATGTTCAAAAATCAAGACGCTTCATAAAGAGCATTGAAGAGAGAAAATAAAAAAACTCAAAAGAGGAAAATTAAACATTAACCCAGGGGTAAAGTCTGGAGAGTTGTGTTCTGTGCGTCTCATTGCAAATTGGATGTTCTTTTCTCTCGCTCTAAAGTGACTTTACAAAAAGAAAAGACTAAACAAAGTGAACTTGGAAATGTCAACAGGAATGAGAGGTTTTAGAATTTTTAGATATAGAGAACATCTGAATGGCTGGAGCCTTATGGACTCCTACCGTGTTTCCCCGAAAATAAGACTCCCCCCAAAAATAAGACCTAGCAGGAGTTTTCTGCAAGGCCTAAATATAAGACATCCCCGAAAATAAGATCTAGTCGCGGTTCAATAATGAAGTGTCCATGCAGCTAAAAAGTTAAAGAATACTGCAGGACACTTCATTATAGAAAACAGACACCCCCAAAAGACAGAAGACGGAAGAGAGAAGACCCCATGCTCATATTCATCAGACGTCGTCTGGGAGCAGTGGAACGCATCACGGACCTGCGGTGGACCACACACATCAGATCACACACACACACATCAGGTCATACACATACACACAATCACACATCAGATTGCACACACACACTCACCACATCCAGCGATATTGATTGCTTCTCTGTGGTTTAAGGACCTGTAACGCTGTGCACTGGGCAGTGGAGCTTCCAGGGCCTGCGGGTGGAATGCATCATGTGATGCTGTGCACTGTGCAGTGGAGCTTCCAGGACCTGCAGGCTGGAAGCAAGTGGTATCACAGCATGTGGTGACTGTGTGTGCGCGCGATTGTATGTGTGATATGTGGTGTGTGTATGTGATCCTTAGCTCCCCAGGCACATTTTAATGGCCATCACAGTCCCCCATACACAGTATGATATCCCCATAGCCCACAAATCACAGAATTATGTTTTTTTAATTACGTCTGAGCCTTATGAAATTAGTTATGTGACTTATTTGTAATATAGCTTATGTAACTCAATAAAGTTTGAAAACACCTGAAAACATGTTTAATATGGACTTAAAGTGCAGACTCCGCTTTAATTTGAGGATATTCACAACCTAATTGGAGGAAGGGTTTAAGAATTGCAGCTCTTTAACCTTAGAACGTGAAACCATAGAAATCTACCATAGAAAACAAGTAACCTAGGCCCTAGGTATGCGTTCTAGGGTTAATATGTAGCTGCTTATTTTCTAAGGGACCAAGTGTAATTGAACAAGTATGTCTAAATCTCTTTAATGAGCTGCATGTGAAATTCCCTAGTTAATCCATCATCAATTAAGCAGGTAAAAGGTCTGGAGCTGATTCCAGGTGCGGCATTTGCATTTGGAAGCTGTTGCTGTGAACCCACAAGTGGTCAAAGGAGCTCTCACTAGAAGAGAAACAGAACATCATTGGGCTGAAAAAAAAAAGAAATCCATCAAAGAGAGCAGAAATGTTAGGAGAGGCGAAATCAACAGATGGGTTCATTCTGCAAGAAAAAAACAGCTCACTAGTGAGCTTAGGAAACTCAAAAAGGACTGGATGTCCATGAAGATAACAGTATTGGAGGATCACAGAATCCTTCTCATGGTGAAGAAAATGACAACATCCCACCAAGTGAAGAACACTCTCCAGGAAGTCGCTGTTCAGTATCTAAGTCTACCATAAAGAGAAGACTTCATGGGAGCAAGTACAGAAGTGTTATGACACGCTAGGTATGGGGCGTACCAAGTGATCGGTGAAAGGGAAGGAAAATCCTGAGTCAAGGGAAGCGGGAGATGCTGACCCCAGACTAAACCTACTGCTGATCCCTGGTGTCCCTCACCACCCTAAATAGGTTCCACACCTATGTGCCGAGCCAGATACAGGACCCTAGGTGTCCCTAGAGCTTGGCCCTAGATAGGATGCGGATGGGATGAGCTCTTCATCTACTGTAGCACCCCTAAGACCATCAGGGTGCTACAAGGTTCTGCATCTCCACAAGGATGCAGGGCCTACCCCTTTAGGTACCCAGAACCCCAGTGCCAGTATCACCAAAAACCCAGGTAATCCCAGTTTTCCCCAACAAATCCTCCATACAATGGTACTTAGCTAGGGTGGGACCATGGATGGCCGCCTAGAGGTGGAGCCACTCCAGTCCATTAGTTGACCAGGTGGGAGGGGCAGACTGTGGAGAGTAGTCAGTCTAGTGTTGACAGCAGAGGAGTGAAGGTGGAAGTGACACCCTGACTCAGGTTGACGGTGACCTGGTACCCAGGAAAGGTGGTTGCCGGTGGAGTACTCGCGGAACTACGCACCGACGAGGTACAGGACCCTAGGACAGGAAAGAGCTTCAAGCCGACCTGTTAACACCTGCACAGCAAAGGGGACCATCAAGGACCTTGCCGACCCTAAAGAATCCAAAGATTCATTAGCAAAGAGAGACCCGGGGACAGAACCAGTGACTCCAACCCCACAGGGTTCACGCTACCATCAGACAGACAGAGGTGGACAAACCACAAACCGGGGACCCCCAGTTTTCCATACCACGGGGACCCACTTACCAGAGACAGATGCAGGGGAAGAAGGTACCAGAGAAACAGAGTGGGACTTGGGACGAAGAGGACCTGGAGGCGAAACCAGACGGCCTCGGGTGACCAGTTAACACCTCAAGGAACAGTGAGTAAGACCAGCTGTACTGAATACCTTCTTCCAACGTCCACTGCACCATACACCCGCTGGGAAAATACCCTACTTGCGGAGGGACTACCATACTAGCTGCAATACCATCAGCCCCAGTAGAGACATTTAGCAGCAGCGGCTCCCTACTCATAGCCGCAACACCGCAAGTGGCGTCACGAATAACTATTCACAAAATCCCCTTTAAATATCCCCATTACAAAAAGGGCCCAGGGCACGGAACTGGGTAACGGCCACCATTTTGATATTCCCAATAGGGACACTGCCTGGAACCGAGTACCCCATATCCCTGGGTGCTACACTACCCCACTAAACACTAAAGAAGACACAGGGAACACACACATGGAAAAAGTACATGAACAATCTATCTCCAGATGCCTCAGGAAGAAGTTCGGCAAAGAGCAGCAACGATCCAACAGATGAGTGCAAGTCACCTGCTTGCATCCAGAGCTTATGAATGAACAGAACATCACCAGTACAAGTCCAGGGAAAATGAGAGTATTTAAACCCAAGGTTAAATACAGATTAGCTCTGAAGGGAAGAGGAGTTCCACAGGGTCCTAAAGGGAATAGGATGAAAACCCAGCAGAGGAGATACCTAGTACAGTAGGAATAATAGAAAGTCAGGGAGCATTTTGCACGGCCTGTGCACTGTGACCTTTTATTGCCGGACACCACAGGACTGTCTGTCACCCGTGACAAGATTACTCTTAAGGTATATAACAAATTGTTTGCTATTTATTTATGGGGAAAACGTTTGTAATACTATACAAAGGCCATGTACAAGGGTAATGATGCTTCTGTGGGGGGAAAAAGTAAGGAGGAATTTTACTACTAATATTTTTTTTTATTTACCATTTAACCAAACACAAAAATCCAAAGTCAATTGAAGTATGTTTTGAGAAATGTTTTATACAAAAGTCTGATTAACAACAACGCTAAGTAAAATGTCACCTACAGTTAAAAAGTGCATTCACCGCGCTGCGCTCCCGGACTCATTATCACACATTGTCTCGCGTTACATTGGGTAAGTGCCGCTGGAGACGCTGGTATATTATTTTATACAAATTGACATGTACAAGTGTCGGGAGGTGGCGGTCACATTGTTTTCCTCACAGTGTAACCTGCATTATAAGGAAAAATCAGTATTGAAGAAAGAAATTGTCCTGATTATAGCACCGGGAATAACGGGTTTAATTTTCAGAAATTGTCCTGTTTTGCTGAATTATGTATACTCCGTTCATGAATTATTCGGAGATTTGCAGATTCTTTGTTGTGATTATTTACATATAATTAGCCAGCAGGCTTTGAAATGAAGCTAAAACTGAATATGAAAAGCAAAAATCTTTTTCCCTCTCCGGCATATTCGGATTTCATCGTCATGGAGGGATTAGGCAAATATTAACCTGATGGAAGTCACTTTAGATCAATGGTGATCAACCCAACATCATGGAGGAGTCAAAGGGGACCATCCAAGGGTCACCTATCAAATTCAGCCCCAAGGGTAGGACTGTAGGCATATGACATAAAGGGATAAAGGGATGGACTTCACAAGGACATGACTTTGAAGCCCCCTCCTGGTTGGAGCCAAGGTGCGCATGCTCTACCTCCACGCCACTCTTTGTCTGAAGGACTTTTGGAAATAGTTGAAAACTCTTCGGAACTTTCTTGATCAGTCCCTTCGACAATGAATTAAGGGGAGAATGAGTATTAGCACCTCAGCTCCAATCAAGAAGGGACTCTGCCTGATCCCAGGTTCCACATCAACATTCACATGGTTGGATAACCCAGTGGTTGGACCTCAAGATTTCAGTAAGTTTCAACTGGCTATTGAGTATGTGGATATGCCAGGTATTTTGGGCACTGTATTGTAAGGTGTGCCCAGAGCAAAAAAAAATTAACCCATATGATGGCTGCCATACATGTAAAGTAGACGTGAGATAACATTTTATGGAGTAGACTAAGTAACTGGGCATGCTTCATGCAGTGAGGGTTCCTCCATTCCATAGCTGGCACTCGAGGGTAAATTATCTGATACGAGTAAAGGCCCCGTCACACACAGAGATAAATCTTTTGCAGATCTGTGGTTGTAGTGAAGTCATGGACATATTGTTCCATTTGTACACAGCCACAAAACCTGGCAGGGATTGTCCACAATTTCATTGCAACCACAGATCTGCCGCAGATTTATCTCTGTGTGTGACAGGGCCTTTAGTTCCAATGTCACCAGTTTCACCCCTTAATGCAAAACTCTAGTGTTTTTTGGTCATGAAAAGTGACCAAAGGGGTGGGCGACTGGCTGGATGGGTCCCTCCACTTACCCTCAATCTAAGGGGGTACCTTAGGGTATCCCTCTACTCAGAGGTAAGCTTGAAGGTAGTCAGGTTTGAGCCCCCAGCCTCTCCCTGTCTCCCTTATGGTACAAGCCCCTCCACCCCCACCACCCAAGAGGCTGAGCTAGGACAGAAGCCTCCAAACCCCACCAACAAGTAAAGACAGACAAGAGGTACAACAGGAACACATGTGTAAAGTGCCGGAGAGGGGCAGAGTTGGGCGAGGGTCATGGCGGACCTCAACCCACCTTGGCAAAGTACAGACATGGGGGGCAGAGTAGAGGAGGTGTTATCTAGTGTAGAGGTGGTGATACCTGCTGGCTGCTGATTGTCTGGGTCCTGTTCACTTCTATGGTCCTTGTGCCCCGCTCGGTCAAGAATCAGACAGACACCCTGTAACACTTGCATCCCTTTACTGAGTAATTTACCAGCAGAAAGTTTCAAACTCCGTATAGCAGACTTATCATTATTATCTTTCATGTACATTAACTCCAGCATCTGGCTCGGCTTTGCAGGGACGGCCGTAATGGGGCAACTTAACCTCTCGCTTCTTCGGACCTACTCCCCTAGCATGGTGGTGGGATGCTCAGTGCGACTAATGGACAGAAGGACCCACTCCCTCCCGCGGCAACTACTTTCCCACAGGTACCGGCAGATAACGCCTCAGTTAGGAGCACCGCAATTTCTCCTTACGTCTCCATGACACTCTGGACTTATGTCCTGCTGCAATAGAGCCTCTTCTGACAACTTTGCTTCTCTTCCTGTCTTTCTCTTGCTGTTCCTGTAGCAAGGACCAGGGGATGGCGAAGGTATGGGCTTTCTTCACTACTTAAATCCTGTCCCTGTCACCTCCACCCTTCTGCACAACCCGTCCGGATCCAAGGGCCAGCGTCTGCGGGCAAACGGGCTCCTATGACACATACACGCCAGGGAGCGGGCTACCAGTGCCTAGGCACGGTAGCCAAAATCACATAAAGGTGCAGGAGAAAGGCGGACATTACCAACCTATCTGGAGAAACTGCAGCCGGCTGCGGGCCCCGTTCGTCACCCCGTTTGGTTTACCAGTGACTCTGTGTGGTTTAATCGTGAGTACACCAGTGCCATCAGGCACCGCACCGCGCTGCACCGCAACTCTGCCCCTGCACCCCAGCCTTCACCACCGGACCCCGGGACCAACATCCCCTACCCACGGAGGGGCCAACACCCAGCTGCGCCCCTACACCGCTCCCGGGATTCCCCGTACCTTTACCGCAGCGGTGGTGTCCACCATCACCACAACCCGTGGGTGGCGTCACGAACTTTCCCAAAAACAACCACCCCCACAACCCCTGCGTGCACCGCCACTACTCCATTCCAGAGCGACATGACCCCCGGGTCCGGAGGCGCTTGAGCCACCGACACACGCGGGCCCGGACCCGAGCGGCTCGGCGGTCGCAGCTGAGGCCGCGGGGCGGTACACATCCCCGGCGGATGGACGGGAGGCCATGAATCTCTTACCTTCAGGTGTCCCCAGCGGTTGGACGGGAGGCCATGAATCTCTTACCTTTAGGCGTCCCCAGCAGCTTGACAGGAAGGCACAAATCTCTTACCTTCCATCAGGCACCGCACCGCGCTGCACCGCAACCCTGCCCCTGCACCCCGGCCTTCACCACCGGGCGCCGGGACCAACATTCCCTACCCACGGAGGGGTCAACACCTAGCTGCGCCCCTACACTGCTCCCGGGATTCCCCATACCTTTACCGCAGCGGTGGTGTCCACCATCACCACAACCCGTGGGTGGCGTCACGAACTTTCCCAAAAACAACCACCCCCACAACCCCTGCATACACCGCCACTACTCCCTTCCAGAGCGACGTGACCCCCGGGTCCAGAGGCGCTCGAGCCACCGAAACACGCGGGCCCGGACCCGAGCGGCATGGCGGTCGCTGCCGAGGCCGCGGGGCGGTACACGTCCCCGGCGGATGGACGGGAGGCCATGAATCTCTTACCTTCAGGTGTCCCCAGCGGTTGGACGGGAGGCCATGAATCTCTTACCTTTAGGCATCCCCAGTGGCTGGACAGGAAGGCCCAAATCTCTTACCTTCCAGCGTCCTCATTGGCTGGATGGGAGTGCACAAATATCTTACCTTCCAGCATCGAGGCCACAAATCTCTTATTTTCCAGTGTCCCCGGCGGCTGGACGGGAGGCCATGAATCTCTTACCTTTAGGCGCCCCCAGCGGCTGGATGGGAGGCCATGAATCTCTTACCTTCCAGCGTTTCCGGTGGCTGGATGGGAGGCCATGAAACTTTTCACCTTCCAGCGTCCCCAGTGGCTTTTAATTATCCAGGTCTGGTGTGACATCTTCTGTGCGTCCTGCTCATCTCTAGTTGGGACCTGTGGATTTATTTTTTGTTCTTTAATTCATAGTCAGAGCAGCCAGAACTATTGCATTCTTACTGCATTTTTTATGCCTTTTCTCACTTATTTGATGCGTTTTTGGTGCCGATATAAAGCCATCTTTTTAAGTGGGGTTTTTTATAGCACAGAAAAGCTTGGCTTGTGCACTTAAAAAAGTAACTGCGTTTTTTTAGGCTCCACATAGAAACCTCTAGAAAAAAAAAAAATCACCAAAACCTTGTGAGATGGTGAGGAATACACTTGCAGTGTCGTTCTCCAGCCACAGGAGGTCTGTGTTGTCTCTTGCATATGTGTCGCCCGGGGACCAGGGGTACTCAGATCCGGGCCACGGAGTCACTTCTGTGGGTATCATGGTGGCGTGACCCGGTCTGTGATCCCAGGCTCCACAGTAAAAGGGGATTTGGTAAGGGAGATTGTCCGTGACGCCACCCACGGTTGTGGTGAGATTGGAACACCACCGCTGCTCTGGACGGGGATCCCGGGAGTGATGGTATGGAGCAGCTAGATGTCAGTTCTCCCCTCCGTGGGTAGGGGGTTGGTTGTCCCGGGGCCTGGTGAGGTAGGTGGATGGGTAGCAGGCGGGTTACGGGGCCTGGTGAGGTGCAGGGTCGCGGGGGCAGCGCTGTGCCGCACGGCAAGGTGGTACTCACTCAGCCGGTAATGATGATGACACAGTTCTCAGTGAAACACACGGCTGGATGGACGGGTCCCACAGACGGCTGCGGTTGTTGTTTCTCCCCTGACCCAGTTTGGTGGTGTAAGTCCTTTCTTTCACCTCCGTGCACACTCCTCCTGCGTTCCGGCTTCCAGCTGGCTCCCCGGTTCAGTACCGGTGGGCCACCGCCCAGCCCCGGCTACCTACGGTTGCACCAACTGTCTCCCCGGCTCCCTGCAGACGGCCACTACCGTCTGCCTGACTTTCTGTACGAGGCCCTAGGCTCCAACCTAGGCCCCTGGCTATGTCTGCCTCTCTGCAGACCTCCTCTCTCTTCCTCTGCCTGAACAACTGGGCTTGTTTCCTGCCTCAGGCCAGCCAAACTCCTGGGTGGGCGTCTCCATCTCCTGACTCCGCCCACCTGGTGTGTCGGTCTGAGCCCGAGGAAAGGAATCAAGTTTCACTGGGGATGTCTGCTGTGAAACTGCTGGGGGTGGGGGTGTTTGTGTGTTGTTACCTGTGGCCCCTGGCTTGTCCAGGGCGCCACATTCCCCCTTAGCAAAATGCAGACCATCTGCGGGCTGCCCGTCCATCACCGGTTTTATTTTTCTTTTAACTGCAAAAAGTAGAAAGGCATGTCAAACATTAAAACACAAGCATTACTTTTTAACTTCCGATCACGGGATGCACATTACTTTAACGTTGCAACAACAATAAACACTTTTAATAATGGTAACGGAACGGGTCCTTTAGTCACCCACCCAAACAACCTGGCCCTGATGCTGCCCCTATGCAAATGGGCAGCACCCCTTGACCCCAGTCCAGAACCAGGCTGCCCAGATAGGTAACGGGATGGGTGCTTCGCTGCCGTTGCGGCCGGGCGGACTGCCGGAGCCGTCGTCATCTCCGTCGCGGCCGGGCGGACTGCCGGGGCCGTTGTCATCAGCGGTGCTGGACGGACGGGACATCTCGCGCAGCGGTGTTCCAGAAACAAAACACTTGCAGAGTCCTGGCGTCCCTGCTTCCACAGCCGCGGTTCACATGCGGCCGGACGCCATCCCGTCCCCCTTAGTCTCTTTTTAGCACTTCCTTCTTCAGGGGCGGGGCTCCACTTTTGCGCCTTTCCTGCTCGGGAAAGACGCTCGAGCGGGAATTTTTTTGTGCCCAAGATGGCGGGTTTGCAAAATTTTCAGCCGGACACCTCCGGCGGTAACAAGGCGCACCTCTACCAAACGGCAGAGCGGTAGGATCCTGTTCGTGACGCCAAATGTGTCGCCCGGGGACCAGGGGTACTCAGATCCGGGCCACGGGGTCACTCCTGTGGGTATCACGGTGGCTTGACCCGGTCTGTGATCCCAGGCTCCACAGTAAAAGGGGATTTGGTAAGGGAGATTGTCCGTGACGCCACCCACGGTTGTGGTGAAATTGGAACACCACCGCTGCTCTGGACGGGGATCCCGGGAGTGATGGTATGGAGCAGCTAGATGTCAGTTCTACCCTCCGTGGGTAGGGGGTTGGTTGTCCCGGAGCCCGGTGAGGTAGGTGGATGGGTAGCAGGCGGGTTACGGGGCCTGGTGAGGTGCAGGGTCACGGGGGCAGCGCTGTGCCGCACGGCACGGTGGTACTCACTCAGCCCGTAATGATGATGACACAGTTCTCAGTGAAACACACGGCTGGATGGACGGGTCCCACAGACGGCTGCGGTTGTTGTTTCTCCCCTGACCCAGTTTGGTGGTGTAAGTCCTTTCTTTCACCTCCGTGCACACTCCTCCTGCGTTCCGGCTTCCAGCTGGCTCCCCGGTTCAGTACCGGTGAGCCACCGCCCAGCCCCGGCTACCTACGGTTCCACCAACTGTCTCCCCGGCTCCCTGCAGACGGCCATTACCGTCTGCCTGACTTTCTGTACGAGGCCCTAGGCTCCAACCTAGGCCCCTGGCTATGTCTGCCTCTCTGCAGACCTCCTCTCTCTTCCTCTGCCTGAACTTGACTGGGCTTGTTTCCTGCCTCAGGCCAGCCAAACTCCTGGGTGGGCGTCTCCATCTCCTGACTCCGCCCACCTGGTGTGTCTGTCTGAGCCCGAGGAAAGGAATCAGGTTTCACTGGGGATGTCTGCTGTGAAACTGCTGGAGGTGGGGGTGTTTGTGTGTTGTTACCTGTGGCCCCTGGCTTGTCCAGGGCGCCACACATAGACTCTATGGTATACAGTAGGACTCTATTGTAGGCCTCATGATGAAGATCAGAGTTCTGGTGACCTGAAAGAGGGAGGAGGTGTGTGAGCGAGATCTGTTGCGATGGTGTCCTTGATATCCCAGGGAAACATGTACCTGTTCCAGTAACATCCATCAGTGAGGGAGAGAGCTCCACACACATAAGAACAGACACACACACACACACATCAGATCACACTCACTCTCACACACACACCTCACACACACATCACACACACATCAGATCGCATCCACACACTCACAACATCCCGTGATATCGCTTGCTTCTCGGCGGCGATACTGTGCGTGCAGTGACCTTCCAGGACCTGCCGGAGGATCACATGGCCAGAAGCATGTGGTATCTCCGGATGTTGTGAGTGTGTGAGCGCGTATGTGCGATATCGTCAGTGTGTGTGTGCGGGTATGCGATAGGATGTGTGCGTGTATGCGATAGGATGTGTGCGTGTATGCGATCGGATGTGTGCATGTCGGCAGAAGGCAGAGGAGCACTGCGTGCAGCACAGCTGCTGGGACCGCACACCAGAGGGCACAGGCAGAAGTGGGGTGTGAGTGTATGCGATCAGATGTGTGCGTGTATACTGTCTGATGTGTGACTGTGGAGCACGATGGGGGGTGCACAGCATGGCGGATGGAGCACGATGGGGGTGCACAGCATGGGGGATGGAGCACGATGGGGAGTGCGCAGCATGGGGGATGGAGCACGATGGGGAGTGCGCAGCATAGGGGATGGAGCACGATGGGGAATGCGCAGCATGGGGGATGGAGCACGATGGGGAGTGCGCAGCATGGGGGATGGAGCACGTTTGGGAGTGCGCAGCATGGGGGATGGACCACGATGGGGAATGCGCAGCATGGGGGATGGAGCACGATGGGGAGTGCGCAGCATGGGGGATGGAGCACAATGGGGAGTGCGCAGCATGGGGATGGAGCACGTTTGGGAGTGCGCAGCATGGGGGATGGAGCATGGGGGATGGAGCACGATGGGGAATGTGCAGCATGGGGGATGGAACACGATGGGGAGTGCGCAGCATGGGGGATGGAGCACGATGGGGAGTGCGCAGCATGGGGGATGGAGCACAATGGAGAGTGCGCAGCATGGGGATGGAGCACATTTGGGAGTGCGCAGCATGGGGGATGGAGCACGATGGGGAGTGCGCAGCATGGGGGGTGGAGCACAATGGGGAGTGTGGAGCATGGGGGATGGAGCACGATGGGGGGTGCGCAGCATGGGGGATGGAGCACGATGGGGGGTGCGCAGCATGGGGGATGGAGCATGATGGGGGGTGCGCAGCATGGGGGATGGAGCACGATGGGGGATGCGCAGCATGGGGGATGGAGAACGATGGGGGGTGCGCAGCATGGGGGATGGAGCACGATGGGGGGTGCGCAGCATGGGGGATGGAGCACGATGGGGGTTGCACACCTCCCCCCAATACACACACACCGCCACACACTCACTGCACAACACACCACACACACACTGGGAACCACAAACACCGCCCTACAGAGACACCCACACACACAGACAACGCCACACACACACAACACCCAACACACAAACACCGCGGCACACACAAATATACGCACATGCCGCATAACACACACATTGCACAAAACATACCTCCCACCAAAACACACACACACCCCACACCCACACAAACCGTGCAACACACACACACAACGCTACAGACACACAGCGCTCCACAAACAACGCAACACACACAACGCAACACACAAACAACACCACTCTCACCCCCCGCCACACCCAGACAACACCCAGAACATGTACAGCGCCCTACACAAACACTTGGTAACTACACACAACAACATCTATATATATATAACAAAAATCATACATTAACTACACAATACGTAAATTCTAGAATACCCGATGCGTAGAATCGGCCCACCTTCTAGTGGTATATAAATTATTACTGTGGACAAAAAGTGTCTCTCCACATTACACCTCGTGACATTACATCTCTGTACCCGGTTGACCCCTATAACCTTTATTTATAATCAAATCAAACATTACACATAATTATGGGTATAATGGTCTCATCATCATAGAAATTGCTCTCATCCCTGTAATTTATGGATTGACCCACTGAGACCTATCATAGACGGATGTGTATAAACTACTTAGCTAAAGGTCAATTAACCCGGCAATTAACACAATTACTAGGTAGAAAGATAAAAATAAACAGTATTAGAGGAATGCTCACTCACAGTACTGATGTTATATGAATATAAGCATGTAATTCAGAATGATTTACTGGTTGGTATTAAAGGGGTATTCCAGCCAAAAACATTTATTCTCTGTGTTTTAGATATATGATACATGTTATATCGATAGAATCTGTTCATTGATACTCCAATTGTCACGGGTGACAGAAAGTCCTGTGGTTTCCAGCTATAGAAGGTCACAGTGTTTGGCTACGCAAACTGCTCTCTAACCTATTATTTGTGCTTTGTTTTCATCCCTTTCCCTTTAGGACCCTGCGGAGTTCCTCAGACTTTCAGATGCTTTTCATCAGCACTTCCCTTGTGTCTTTACACAACTTCACTTCCAATTACTTGGTGCTGGTGATAGCTCTTATACCTTTAATAAGTCTTGAGTGCGAGCAGTCGGCTTGCATACATCTGGAAAATCTTTGCGCTTGTTGCAGTTCCTATCCATCTAGAGATAAGTTATTTGTTTTCTTTCCCCTGTGTGTATTTCCCTGTGTGTTCTTTAGAGCTTAGTGGGGTTGACTAAGTGCTCATCCCATCCATTCCTACCTAGGGCCTATTTCAGGGTCAGCGAGGGTTAGGTATCCGGCTTGTCTCATAGGTGTGGAACCTATCTAGGGTGGTGAGGGAAGTCAGGGCCCAGTGGTAAGTTTTCGTCAGGAGTCACCATTTTCCCCTTCCCTAGACATAGGGTCTCTCTTCCCTTTTGGCGTTCACTTGGTACTTCCCCGTACCTAGCTTGACACCAATAATTGCTAGATTAGAGGTTGGGATCCTTTTTGGTTAAGAGAGCAATGAACAACATATTTTAAAATGTAATTCCGTGAGAGTCGTACTCACCAGTGGGGAGCGGCGGAGGTAGAGCGGCTCAGAAGGTCCCAGTAGGCAGAGTAGGCAATGCTGCAGGCACGGAGGAGGGAGTATAGCAGCTCAAGAGGGTCAGTGTACGGAGGGTCGGCGATACTACTGCGGGCTCATGGGGTGTCACGGTGGCGGGCACCATTGATCTGCCGGTGGACTGCTTTGAATCTCCTACAGTTGACAAGATCGACTTCAAGAAAATGGCAGTGGCGCGTGAGCAGATCGACGGGATGGACTTCAAGAAAATGGCCGCAGAGTCCTGTCTGTGAACGCGCCGCCTCTGCGGCCATTTTATTGAAGTCGATCTCATCAACTACGGGAGATTCAAAGTAGCCCGCAGTCTGCCACGACACCCCATGAGCCCGCAGTATTGCTGACCCTGCGCAACCACTGCCGCCCCGGTAAGCCATATGTGGTTTGTAAGACGTACCCCTATTTTTCCCCAATTTTGGAGGAAAAAAAGTACATCTTACAAACCGGAAAATACGGTATTTTTTTTTTTAAAAAAAAAAAAAAAATTGTCTGCGAGCCAGATGCAGCCATCAAAAGAGCAACATTGAGCCATAGGTTCTCGATCCCTGCCCTAGAACCAACTGTGCTAAGTAGAAGTAAGTGGATCATGCAAATCTTGCCTATTCACAAGGTTTTACCTGGGAAATTCAATTCCCGGAGAAGTTATTCTCTGTGACCTTAATGTCCTTTAATATATTTTTGGATATAGTAAGTATAATAAACATAATATATAAGAAAGAAAGAAAATTCTACTATTCATCTTCTCGCTCACCCGTCAAGTCCTCATTCCATCTTCGGACTGGCATCAGCAGTGCTGAAATTCCAGGACTTTGGTCATTAGGCGAAGATTCTGCAAATGATAAGCCAGGAAGGGTTCTGCGCATGTGGCGCATGCCATGACATCATGGGCCGCGGTGCTTGCAAGCGCATGCGCAGCTCTCTCCCGGACCTATTAATCATGGAAGCTCCACCTAGAGATTGAGTACCCTGGATTTCAGGGTCACTTACAATGATAAGGAAACCCCTGGGGTTCCTGTCACATTCGGATTTGACTATTGACGGCGGCTCAAAGCCTGGTCGGGGTCCGATGGCCCTGCCTGTGTGGTTTGCTTCACTCCGTTCCCCAGTCCGGTACCGGCGGGCCGACGCCCGACCCCGGTCCTTACGGTTCTGTGGAGTTCCACCAACTCCTGCAGATGGCCACCACCGTCTGCCAACCTTGCTGTCAGTGCCTGGGCTCCTACCCAGACACCTCAAGTGTTTACTCCTCTCACTTTCACCTCCAAGACTGAACTGACACTTTTCCCACCTCCAGGCCTGTGAACTCCTTGGTGGGTGGGGCCAACCGCCTGGCTCCGCCCCACCTGGTGTAGACATCAGATCCTGGAGGGAGGCAACAAGGGTTTTTGGTTGACTGTTGTTACTGTCTAGGGTAGGGGCGTGTATGTTGTTATGTATGTGACTACCTGGCTAGTCCAGGGCGTCACATTCCCCCTTGGTAAGATGCAGACCGTCCGCGGGCTGCCCGTCCATCACCGTTTTTTTTTTTTTTTCCAACTGCAAAAATATAAGTAACATGGGAAAAACGGAAAAACGGTAAAACATGAAGCATAAGCATACTTTAGGTCCTCTTAAATGTTACAACACACATAAACATTTTTAATAACAGACGAACAGATGTCTTCCGCTCTCCCACCCAAGCAACCTAGCCCTGATGCTGCCCCTAAGAAGTGGGCAGCACCCCTTTACCCCAGTCCAGGATCAGGCTGCCCGAGCGGGAACGGGTACGGTAACTCGCACCCGACTGTCACTTCAGGAGACCCCACATCCAAGGGGGAACCCCTGACCCTCGGAGGATCGCCACCGGTTACGGTAGTGGCGGGCCTGGGCCATCATTTTCCTCCAGGCCCATCCTCCAAATCAGCCTCTCCGGAGGCGGCAACGGTATCCATCCCACAACATTATTTACAAGCCCACAAGTTCGTGGGTGGCCTGTAAGTTCTTGGCCATGTCCATGAGCAGTTCCTCATGTGGGTATGGGGAGTCAACTTAAGAAAAGGGGGAACTCCAGTCCCAACGGGGACGGTTCTCTTCTCGGACGGTAATCTGGTGATTTTTCAGTTTGATTAGTTTTTATTCACTCACATCTGGAACAATCAACATACGGCACCCCTAGATGGTAGTTTCCCTGTACCTAAGTGGGGGTTGACCTAGGTTGGGGCGTGTGGACCTTCTGGGCCCAATGTCATCAGTGGAGGGCGAGGGGACAGAGGAGACAGTCAGTTCCTCTTCCCTTATGGCAGGTATGGCGAGTGGAGACCCAAGGGGAGGGGGTATAGGTGCGTCCCTGGGCGCTTGTTCGAGTGGCTCACTGGCGGGCATTTCCGTCTCCATTCCTTCCACGTATAGTGGGAACATTATCACCGGAACAATCACCGCACCGTTTTGCATAGGCCAGTCTGCTGGGAAATCGCCCATCACTGTGTGGATCACCTTCTTCTTCTTTTCCCCGTTCGGCGTAGGAACCGGGACTTCGGTTGTCACTCTCAAGGGGTGAGGACATTTCTTCAGGTGGTCCCTGGAAACCGTAGTGGCAGTCCTCCCCTGGTCGCAACTGATCATATAAGCCTTCTCATTCTCCCATTCAGTGGGCTGTATGACATACGGGGTCCTTTCCCACTGGTCATCCAGCTTATGGGTTTGCCTCTTCCGCTTCAGCACGACATCTCCCGGCTCAAAGGGGACGGCTGACGCTTGCTTATTGAAGCGTTACGCTTGTTTCTCTCGGCTCTGACCGACATTCTTCTCTACATACTCCTGGACTTGTCGGTATTGGATTTGCCGCCGAGTATCCCAGCCAGCAGTCGAAGGGAAGGCCTTAGGAGCTTCCAAGCCCATTTCTAGGTCCACCGGCAGCCGGCCCGGTCGGGCTCTCATCAGATACGCCGGGGTGCATTTGGTAGAACTACAGGGGATGTTGTTGTACATGTCGACCAGGTCAGGCAGCTTTTCTGGCCACAGGTTCCGCTCTTCCAACGGTATCACCTTGAGGAGGTCCAGGACCAGATGGTTCATCTTTTCGCACATCCCATTAGTTTGGGCATGATATGGCGTGGTCCTGATCTTCTTACAACCACACAATAGGCAGAATTCTTGAAACACCTCTGCTTCAAAGGCTGAACCCTGGTCTGTGAGTACCCTCTCCGGGTATCCGTGTGGTCGACAGAAGTAGGCCTGGAATGCCCTGGCTGCGGTACGGCCGGTCAAATCTTTGACTGGGACAACCACCATGTATCTGGAGTAGTGGTCCACGATGGTCAAGGCATAGGTATATCCATTCCGGCTGGGTGTAAGCTTGACGTGGTCCAAGGCAACCAACTCTAGCGGTTGATGGGTGATGATCGGCTGTAGAGGGGCTCTCTGGCTGACTTCGTCCTTTCTTCTCAGTGCACAGGGCCGTACTCTCGGCACCAAGCCTCCACAGACTCCCGCATCCCACGCCAATAGAGCCGCTCTCTCAGCAACATCTCCAGCTTTTTCCAGCCGAAATGCCCGGCGCCATCGTGATATGCCCGTAGGACCTTGGGCACGCTAACCTGAGGGACCACCAGCTGACAAACCTTCTCGTGAGTCTTCGGGTTGATCAGCCCTCAATATAGCTTTCCATCATGCAGGTACTGCCGGGCTCGTTCTTTCCACAGTCGCTGGGCCTCAGGGAGCGCTGCCGGATCCATTCCGGAGGAGCCTTGTTCAATCATGGTCTTGACCAATTGGACAGCAGGCGCTTGGTCTTGGGCTTCTCGCCATCCCTGACTGGGTAGCAGGTCCAGGTTTGCCTGCTGTTGTTTGACATGTAGTTTTTCGACCAGTGGCCGATGGAACGCGGGCAACTCGATTTTTTCGAGGTCATCGTCTTCCGACCCCCCCATCCGGCAGGTGGGGCATCCGGGACAACACATCCGCGTTGGTGTTCTTGTGGCCGGCTCTGTATTTGATGGTGAAGTCGTAATTAGACAGCCTGGCCACCCACCGCTGTTCCAACGCGCCCAGTTTGGCCGTGTCCAGATGGGTCAACGGATTATTGTCTGTGTAAGCCGTGAACTTTGCCGCTGCGAGATAATGTCGGAACCTCTCGGTGATTGCCCACACCAAGGCCAGGAACTCAAGCTTGAAGGAGCTGTAATTTTCGGGGTTCCTTTCCGTGGGCCGGTGTTTTCTGCTGGCATAGGCGATCACCTTTTCTCGCCCATCCTGGACCTGGGACAGGACTGCTCCCAAGCCCACATTGCTGGCGTCGGTGTAGAGGACGAACGGGAGGCTGTAGTCAGGGTACGCCAGGATCTCCTCTCCCGTCAAGGCCGTCTTCAGCTGGTGGAAGGACTCCTCATGCTTCTTCTCCCACATAAACGGAGTTCCAGGGGACCTGCCACCCTTGGTCTGTCCCACGAGGAGATCTTGCATGGGGGCGGCCATCTTCGTGTACCCCTTGATGAAGCGACAGTAGTAGCCCACCAGGCCAAGGAACTGTCTCACCTCTCTCACTGTGGTTGGTCTCGGCCAGTCCTGGATAGCAGTGATCTTCTCGGGATCTGGGGCGACACCTTCTGGGCTCACCACGTGTCCGAGGTACTGTACCCTAGGCTTCAGTAGGTGGCACTTGGAGGGCTTCAGTTTCATCCCGTACTTGGCTAGGGACGCGAACACTTCAGCCAGATGTTCCAGGTGGGCCTCGTACGTCTGGGAGTATATGATCACATCATCTAGACACAGTAGGACCGTTTCAAAATTGAGATGTTCCACGCAACACTCCATGAGCCGTTGGAAGGTCCCGGGGGCATTGCACAGCCCGAACGGCATGCTGTTAAACTCGCAGAGTCCCATGGGAGTGGCGAATGTCGTCTTCTCACGGTCCTCTGGTGCGA
This sequence comes from Anomaloglossus baeobatrachus, assembly GCF_048569485.1. Classification (NCBI taxonomy): domain Eukaryota; kingdom Metazoa; phylum Chordata; class Amphibia; order Anura; family Aromobatidae; genus Anomaloglossus; species Anomaloglossus baeobatrachus. The sequence continues at coordinate 776,588,687 of NC_134354.1, read as the reverse complement.
CCGCCACCTGCCAGTATCCGCTGGTAAGGTCAAGGGTAGTGAAGAAGTCAGCAGTTCTCAGCGCAGCTAGCGACTCTTCGATACGGGGGAGAGGATAGGCATCTTTATGCGTTATCTGGTTGATCTTCCGGTAATCCACTCACATTCTCATGGTGCCATCTTTCTTCTTCACCAGCACCAGTGGGGCTGCCCAGGGACTACAACTATCCCGAATGACCCCTGCCTCCTTCATGTTCCTCAACATGTCTTTGGCGCATTGATAATGTGCTGGCGGGATGGGCCTATATCTTTCTTTAATGGGTGGATGTATGCCGGTAGGTATATGGTGTTGAACCCCTTTAATCCTCCCGAAATCTAATGGGTGCTTGCTGAAAACCTGTTCATACTCTTGCACTACCCTGTATACCCCTTCTTTGTGATGCATGGGTGTGGTTTCGGAGTTCCTGACACCACTCCCCTAACTGTTCAGGGGGTATATGGTTACTGGCAGGGGATGCTGAGGTAGGAGGGGCGGCTTCGTGAATGTTGTGAGGGTCTAGGGTAAGCAATTTGGCAAGGGTAGCGTAACGGGGAAGCCTAACTTCCTCCTCTCCACAATTCAGCACTCTTACAGGCACTCTCCCCTTTTTGACGTCAACCACCCCTCTGGCCGCCATCACTGTGGGCCAGTGTTCAGAAGGCGTGGGTTCCACCATCACTGGGTAGTCGCACCCCTGGGGGCCTACTGCTGCCCTGCACCAAATCATCATCTCGCTTCGGGGTGGCACTACCAAGGGGGCCACATCCATCACCCTTACTCCACCAATCTCGCCACCAGTTGAATTCACTTGTTGCTGATATAGTAGGGCCCGGATCTCACGCTGTACAGCCCTCTGCCGGCCTCCTCCTGCTGTGGCGGCCAACTGCTGCAACAGACTCAGCACCTCACTCATACAATGCTCCATCACATGGGTCCCTAGGATTACTTTTGGGTTATGGTCACTGGGTTCATTCATCACCACAATCATCCCCTGGTTCTTTAACTCCGCACGTCCCACGGTCAGGGTCACTTGTTTGTATCCCACCTGGGTTAGAGGGAGTCCATTGGCCGCGACAAGGGTCAGGCTATCATCAGAGGGGGCAAGTTCGTCAGTACCCCAATACTGGAGGTACAGTGTATATGGTATAGTGGTTACCTGTGAGCCTGTGTCCAAGAGAGCCATGAGCGGGATGCCGTCCACTGCCAGGAGGATGATGGGGCGAGCTCTGACGTACCGGTCTCGCCAATTGGTGGGGCCGTTGGTGTCTACTCTTGAGGATTGGCCCTTGGCCCCAGGGGTTGCTCGTTTAACGGGCACCGCCTAGAGTAGTGGCCAGGCTTGCTGCACCTGTAACAAATAGGAGCTCATACCGTGAGTCATTGGTCCTTCTCCGCTGCATCCAGGGGACGTCCTCAGGGCTGTCAGTGAGCTGGATCCTCCCTGGGGGCTTGACTCTCATCGGAAGCTGGAGTACGGCGAGGATCTTAGCTAGGTCTCCATCCACGCGGCGGACCTGGGCAGCTAGCTCCTCCATCATCCCGACGGGCACTGCAGGGGCCGGTAGAGCTGGGAGAGAAGGTGCCACCGTGATGGGAGCGGTTTCAGCCGGCCATGGTGCCGCCTCAGGAACGTCTGGCGTTTGGGCATGCAGGGCCTTGATGGCCCGCTCCTTTAATACTGCAAAGTCCAGATTGGGGTGTTCCAGGGCCCACAGCCGTAGCTGCTTGTGGTTTTCCGCAGACCCCAGCCCTTGCAGGAATTGTTCCACTAGCATCTTATTCCTGTCCGCATCGTTAATAGTGTCCACCCGCTTCAGCGTACGTAGGGCTGTTTGTAGGCGCAGGGCATAGTCTCTTATATTATCCGCAGGCCGCTGTCGACACTGATAGAACTGCATCCGCAATTCCGCTTCTGTGCGGGTCTCAAAAGCGATTTGGAGTTTCTCAAAAATGGTAGTGACTGAGGCCTGGTCCGCGTCGGTCCAGGTCTCCGTCTCCTGCTCAGCCGCGCCGGTTAGCTGCCCTAGCACTACCACTGCTCGTTGCCTGTCAGTCAAGGGATATAAATCGAGGACCGGGCTAATCTTTTTCCGGAACACCTGCAAAGCATCAGGCCTCCCATCGTACTGCGGCAGCCAGGTAGCACCGGGCACATAGGGCAGGGAGAACGGCATTACCTGGGCGACCGCTGGACCTGCGGCCTCCCCCGCTCATGCGGCCGGAGCACGGGCTACCCCGCTTCCATCTACGGGCGCCGCTGTGGCTGCGACCGCCACTCCTCCAACGGCTCCGTCGGGCGCAGATATCTTTTTCCCGTCCCCCCTTGGTTCTCTTTAGCACTTCCCTATTCAGGGGGCGGGGCTTCACTTTTGCGCCTTCCCTGCTCGGGGAAGATGCTTGAGCGGGAAATCTTCGCGCCAAAGATGGCGGCGCTTCAATTTTTTCGGCCGGATACCGCCGGCGGGGACTGCAAGGCGCACTTCTACCAGTAGGTAGATCGGTTCTATCCTGTTCGTGACGCCAAGTTGTCGCGGGCGGCGGGGCGCTGCGCTCGCTAACACTCGGGTCCGGCGCTGCTGCTGCTGCTCGGTGGCTCGAGCGGTGGGTCGGATCTGGGGACTCGAGCGGCGCTCCTCGCCCGTGAGTGAAAAGGGGGTGGTTTGTTTGGGGGATTTAGTCCGTGACGCCACCCACGGGTCGTGGTGAAGAGGGGCACCACCGCTGCTGGTGATGGGGATCCCGGGAGCGATGGTAGGGAGCAGCTGGGATGTTGTTTTCCCCCTCTGTGGGTAGGGGTTGGTGGTCCCGGGGCCCGGTGGTGTGACGGGGAGGCAGGGTTGGTGAGGTGCAGGGTTGCAGGGACAGCGCGGCATGGTGCCGGATGGCACTGGTGTACTCACTCAGACAATCACTGACAAAGTCTCTGGTAAACCAAAACAGCCGGATGGACGGGTCCCGCAGCCGGCTGCAGTGTTGTTGTTGTGCTCTCCCCGGACGGCTGATGGTGGCTGTCTTTCCCTGCACCTTTAAAATGATGTTCTGACTCCTGTGGTTGCCCACCGGTAGTCCGCTCCCAGGCGTATAGGTGCCGTAGGAGCCCGTTTTGCCCGCAGGCACTGGCCCTTGGATCTCTAGCCTGTGGCGGTGGCTGTATATCCTCTCTGGGTGGATGGTTGCCTTCAATCGGGACTTGGTTGTTAAGAAACCCCTGGGGTTCCTGTCACATTCGGATTTGACTATTGACGGCGGCTCTAAGCCTGGTTGGGGTCCGATGGCCCTGCTTGTGTGTTTAGCTTCACTCCGTTCCCCGGTCCGGTACCGGCGGGCCAACACCCGACCCCGTTCCTTACGACTCTGCGGAGTTCCACCAACTCCTGCAGACGGCCACCACCGTCTGCCAACCTTGATGTTAGTGTCTGGGCTCCTACCCAGACACCTCAAGTGTTTACTCCTCTCACTTTCACCTCCAAGACTGAACTGACACTTTTCCCACCTCCAGGCCTGTGAACTCCTCGGTGGGTGGGGCCAACCGCCTGGCTCCGCCCCACCTGGTGTGGACATCAGACCCTGGAGGGAGGCAACAAGGGTTTTTGGTTGACTGTTGTTACTGTCTAGGATGGGGGGGGTGTATGTTGGTATGTATGTGACTACCTGGCTAGTCCAGGGCGTCACATATAATACAGGATGTAACTCAGGATCAGTAATGTAATGTATGTACACAGTGACTGCACCAGCAGAATAGTGAGTGCAGCTCTGGAGTATAATACAAGATGTAACTTAGTATCAGTAATGTAATGTATGTACACAGTGATTGCACCAGCAGAATAGTGAGTGCAGCTCTGGAGTATAATACAGGAGGTAACTCAGGATCAGTAATGTAATGTATGTACACAGTGACTGCATCAGCAGAATAGTGTTTGCAGCTCTGGAGTATAATACAGTATGTAACTTAGGAGCAGTAGAGGATCAGTAATGTAGTGTATGTATGTCGCGGGCGGGGAGGAGGGTGTCGGCACACTACGCTCACCCCTTCTGCTCGGGTCCGGCAGCTGCTCAGTGGTGGCTCGAGCTGTGGGCCGGATCCCGGGGTTCCTCGAGCGACACTCCTCGCCCGTGAGTGAAAGGGGGTTTGTTGGGTGCGGGGATTGTTATAGTTCGTGACGCCACCCACGGTTGTGGTGATTGCACCACCGCTGCTCAATGCGGGGGTCCCGGGGATGGTGATGGGGAGCAGCCAGGTGTTGTGTTGCCCCTCCGTGGGTAGGGGTTGATGATCCCGGGGCCCGGTGATGGGTGGTGAGGTGCGGGGCCTGGTGGGCGCAAGGACGCGGGGGCAGCGCTGTGCCTTGCGGCACTGTGGTACTCACTCAGCCTGAGACATGGACACAGTTTGTACGGTAAACCAAACGGCTGGTAGGACGGTCCCACAGACGGCTGCACCTGCACTCCCGGTAGGTGACGGTGATGTCCCTCTTCCTTGCACCTGTATGTACGGTTGGTTGCGATGGGTCCCCACCGGTAACCCGCTCCCCGGCTTCAAGCTGGGCCGGAGGAGCACTACACTTTGCCCGCAGGCGCTGGCCCTCAGAGACTGGTGCCCTGGCGGTGGCGGTGCCTCTGTTGTACAGGTTGGACTGTTGCCTTCAATCGGGACTTAGTTGTTGGGGGAATCTACGTCCCCTTCACTGACGGATTCGGCAAATTTGGCGACTCCTAGCCTTGCCGGGGTCCGAGAGGCCCCTGCCCTGGTGCTGACTGTCCTTCGGAACACTGCTCCAGACCACCGGGCACACAGCCAACGGGGTCCTTCCAGGAACTTCCAAACGGTCCCCCTCCGGACAGTCACCGCCGTCGCTGACCTTGCTGTTCTGGCCCTACACAAAGCTGGGCTCTCAGGCTTTGCACACTCTCTGCTCTGTCACCACTTCTTGCTTTCCTCCTTTACCACCTTACTCTGCTTCTACTTTCACTAGCTGTTTACTTTAGCCCAGCCTGGGCTACTCCTCCACTCCTTCCACTTCCTCCTCCCTCACTCTTCTGCCTGGTTTCTCCCGCCTCCAGAACTGTGTGCTCCTTGGTGGGCGGAGCCAACCGCCTGGCCCACCCCCTGGTGTGCATCATCAGACTCCTGGAGGAAGGCAACAAGGATTTTTGGTTCAGCTTAGATGTGCCTACCTGGGATGTGGGGTGTGGTGGTGTGTGACCTGTGTCCCCTGGCTTGCCCAGGGCGACACATTCCCCCTTAGCAAAACGCAGACCGTCCGCGGGCTGCCGTCCTACACCGGTTTTATTTTTCTGTAAAAAGGGGATAACAGGGTTAAACAAACAATAATAACATTTTTAATAAATTCTTCCCAAGACGGGAGGCACATTTTACTTTTAACGTTTCAACGGTATACGGTCACGGTTTCCGCTCTCTCCCACCCAAGTAACCTGGCCCTGATGCTGCCCCTAAAACCCAGGCAGCACCCCTTGACCCACAGTTCAGCACACGGTACCCGAGCGGGATCTGTCCTTCCCTCCAGAGGGTAGCCACCGGTTCCTTTGGTGGCTGGGCCCCAGCCTGCTCTGCTGAGGGCCCTCCCTCCAACCTGCCTCTCCGGAGGCAGCCTGCGGAAACGGTAACGGTAAACAACATATTTACAAGCCACTAACGTTTGTGGTTGCCCTGCAAAGTTCACGGGTTTGTCCATGGATAGTTCCCATGCATTTTTAAACGGTCCCCACGGGGACAACGGTGCCGGCTCCTGCCGGTTGCAAATCACAGCAGACAATCAGGTGAAAACTCGGATAATCATCTTTCTTATCACTGCAGAACTTTCAAAACTTTGCAAACAAACAGGTGGTCCCAACGGGACGGTGCTGCGGGCCTTTATTGCCCTACTCCGGTCTTTCAAGCGCTGGGGTTGCCGGCAAGGGGTAGAGGTCTGCGTTCGCTCGGGCCTCCGGGCCCCTCCTGAGGTTAACGTCCAGCGCAAACCACCCTCGCTCCCCAAAGTGCCGGGTATACTGCACGATATCTCCCGGCATCAGGTTACGGCCGGGATGTTCTTCGGGCAGGTGAGCATGCACATCCCGCCGGGCTACAAACACTTCGGCCTCCAGGCCCGGCTCGTAGATGAACCCGTAGCCCCGGCGGACATCAAACCGCCTCACCTGTCCCTCGTACAGCGGTCCCCGGTCACGGAATTTCGCTTGCCGGAGATTCTCTTTCTCCCGGATCGCTCTGGCCACCAGCTCGGCCTTCTTCCTCTCCCTCTCGGCGATCTCCAGGCCCAGCGGTACCGGCTCCCTATCCCAGTACGGCGCTGCTGCCAGCGCCGGCGCACGGGTCGGGCCCCGCGGGACATCCTGGACATTACCCACTGTCAGGACTACGGGCGGCATGTCCTGCGGTGTCTTGGCCTTGGGCGCTGCCTTGCAGCAACAACCCGGCGCTACCTCAGCCGAGGTGTGGGGGATGGGCCTAGGGGCTTTCCTCTGCTGGGCCTTCGGCCCGGAGCGGGTCATCGGCTCCGGCTCGGGGAGTTTCTCAGGGGATGCCTCCGGTTCGGTCTTCGGAGTCTTCCACGGCAACACCGCCGACTTGCTGCGGGCTCCGGCTACAGGTTGGCCCGCTTGGGCGGGGACGCTGGGTACTGCTACCGGTTGCGGTGGTAGCAGGCCTAGTGACGGGGTCACGGCCTCCGGGACGGGTGGCGAGGGAGGCAGCGAAGGGAGAGGGCTTGGACCGGGCCCCACAGCCGCGATGACCGGCCCCTCAAGGGCGTCGGGACGTGGGTCACTCACCCTCCCTTTCTCCACTTCCTCCTCGCGTCTCCGCACGGTGGCTACAACGTCCGCCATGTCGGCCTCCCACTCCTCCATGAGGAGCTGCATCTTTACCTGCAGCCGTTGGTAGAGCTGCGCGGTCCGGATCTCCACCCACGCCGCGGTTCCAGGCGCGGGGGGTACGGTGTCGCGGGACGGCATCCACATGATGGCTTTCTCTCTTTCTTCCAGGAACGGGATGTTTGCAGAGTCCTGGCGTCCCTGCTTTTATAGCCGCAGCTACATGCGGCCGGCCGCCATCGCGTCCCCCTTAGCTCTTTCCGGCCCCTCCTCTCTCGGGGCGGGGTTCTGGCCTTCGCGCCTCTACTGCTCGAGAAGACGCTCGAGCGGGAACTTTTCGCGCCAAAGATGGCGGCTTCTGCAATTTTTCTGCCGGATACCTCCGGCGGTAACAAGGCGCACCTCTACCAGACGGCAGAGCGGTAAGATCCTGTTCGTGACGCCAAGTTGTCGCGGGCGGGGAGGAGGGTGTCGGCACACTACGCTCACCCCTTCTGCTCGGGTCCGGCAGCTGCTCAGTGGTGGCTCGAGCTGTGGGCCGGATCCCGGGGTTCCTCGAGCGACACTCCTCGCCCGTGAGTGAAAGGGGGTTTGTTGGGTGCGGGGATTGTTATAGTTCGTGACGCCACCCACGGTTGTGGTGATTGCACCACCGCTGCTCAATGCGGGGGTCCCGGGGATGGTGATGGGGAGCAGCCAGGTGTTGTGTTGCCCCTCCGTGGGTAGGGGTTGATGATCCCGGGGCCCGGTGATGGGTGGTGAGGTGCGGGGCCTGGTGGGCGCAAGGACGCGGGGGCAGCGCTGTGCCTTGCGGCACTGTGGTACTCACTCAGCCTGAGACATGGACACAGTTTGTACGGTAAACCAAAGGGCTGGTAGGACGGTCCCACAGACGGCTGCACCTGCACTCCCGGTAGGTGACGGTGATGTCCCTCTTCCTTGCACCTGTATGTACGGTTGGTTGCGATGGGTCCCCACTGGTAACCCGCTCCCCGGCTTCAAGCTGGGCCGGAGCATTACACTTTGCCCGCAGGCGCTGGCCCTCAGAGACTGGTGCCCTGGCGGTGGCGGTGCCTCTGTTGTACAGGTTGGACCAGACCTGGGCAAGGGGCGGCCCGCGGGCCACATCCGGCCCGCCTACTCTCTGTGACCGGCCCGCCTGGTTCAGGGCGTCCTTGCTGGCCGGTCACTGATGAGAGCAATCTGACCTGTTCTCCGGAGCTCCAGGCTCCGGGAGACCCGTGTTCAGATTGCCCTCATCACACGCTGCGTGCCGTGCAGGGAACAGATAACAGTTCTTGCAGCGTCGCACAGTCAGTGCAGGCAGCGGAACGCAGGAATCTCTCGTCTGTTCCCTGCCCGGCAGATGCTCTGTGTGACACACGCGCGCCCTGATGTCGTCAGTACGGCGCGCGTGTGTCATTTGAAAAGTTTCCCGCCCAGCAGCAGAAGAAGCTGCAGCAGCCGGGGCCGCACGGAGAGAAGCAGCGGCGGGGGCTCCTAGGAACACAGCATCGGTGCAGCCTGGCCATGTGAAGGAGAAGCAGCTGAGCGGGGGGCACATACGGAGGTGCCTGAGGAGGGACAGTAAGAAGGGAGAGGTGAGTGGTTACTAGTTACCTATGGGGGGAGGGGGGCCGCCCGACTACCTGTCTCATTGGTGTGTGCGGCCGCTCCGGCCCTGAAGCTCCCTGTCTGCAGTGACAGGAGGCTACAGCTGCACACACTGCTCTACGGAAGCTGCATTCAGCCTCTGACACGGAGCTGACCTGGGGGTGGGACCGGAGCTTCACTTCAGAGAAGCTGATTCTGACTTCCTGCACTGTTTCTGCTCTCCGCTGAGGCCGGCTCCACTGCGTGTACAGACACTTTTTTTTAAGGTAAATATGCATACGTGGTTCTGTGTTTGTGCTTTGTTGGTGTGTGTGTGTGTGTGTATGTGTATATGTATGTGTGTGTGTATATCTATATATATAATTGCCTTATTCTGTCTGTCTGTCTGTCTGTCTGTCTGTCATGCTCCAAAATTGTGTCCTTACGGTGACACAAAGCTGATTGGCCGCTGGGCTCGCCATGGCCCCGCCCCCCCACACGGATTGGCCGCTCGCCCAGGCTGCGCCCCCACACGGATTGGCCAGCCGCTCGCCCAGGCTCCGCCCCCCCCCCACAGATTGGCCTCTCGCCCCGGCACCCTGCAGGCATTGGCAATTCGGCCACGCCACGCCCCGCCCCCCTCACGCAATGCACGCTAGCTCTGGCCCCGCTCCCTCCCTCCCCCCGCGCATTCCCCGAACTCACACGGCTGTCACGGAGGTGAGTACTGTACTCCCCCCCCCTCCCGGCCCCCGCTCGCACGGGAGTGGTGTGGATACGTTGGTAACCATGCTCGCATGGTTACAAGCGCATCAAGGTCCTGCTGCGGCGGA
>NC_134354.1:776549411-776571911 GCF_048569485.1 Anomaloglossus baeobatrachus | reverse complement strand
TTTTCGGGGTCCGTGTTCCGTTTTTTTGGGGCGTTTCTCCGGTACGTGTGGGATCTGTGTGATGGTGTATGCTTGCCGTGTGTGCGTGTGGAATGTCCGTGTATGCGTACGTGTAACGTCCGTGTGTTGTCCGTATGTGTTGATCCGTGTGTGTTGTGAAATGTCGTTGCTACTTACTCGCTGACAGCCAACACAGACAGAGACGAGCGATGAGAATGAACTCGGGTGAACCTCACCCAACTTCATTGTCATACCACGGCTCTGTCTGTGTGTGGCGTCCTGATTAGCGGTCACCCGTGAAGGACTCACCGGTGACCGCTAATCCCCAGAGTCACTGAAGTGAGCGCTGTGATTATCGCTGCTGTCACTCAGGTTACCCGCAGCTAGCTGGGATCAGCCACCCGACACCGCAACTCACCTGTGACTTCATTGCAGATCGCGCAGCTCACTTCTGTCACTTGGGCGACTCGCTGTCACAGTTGGAGGATCCAGCGGTGGCCGCAAGTAACCTGAGTGACGTCATCGGTGCTCGCTCGGCTCACTTCAGTTGCTTCTTGGAGGTGATAGAGAGCGGTCATTGTGTGTGGCCGCTCCTGTCATCCTTCATGTAGCAGAGCTGAGAGCGTCGTGGGACATCCATGAATTATGGCGGACCTGGATGGGTTTTTTGGTATTATTAAAGTGGTGAACGAGGGAGTTTGTTTGTGTTTATTATTCTAAATAAAGGTTTCTTTGAATGTGTGTGTTTATTTACTTTGAATAACAGGTTAATCATGGAAGTTATCTCGGGGAGACGGCTGCCATGATTAACCTAGGACTTAGTGGCAGCTATGGGCTGCTGCCATTAACTCCTTATTACCCCAATTGCCACCACACCAGGGCAATTCGAGAAGAGTCGGGTAGAGTCCCGGGACTGTCACATCTAATGGATGCGGCAATTCTGGGTGGCTGATGTCTGATATTGTTAGGGTGGTGGGCTCCCCATAATGTGGAGTTCCCCATCCTGAGAATACCAGCCTTCAGCCATGTGATTTTACCATGGCTGGTATCAAATTTGGGGGGGACCGCATGCCGTTTTTTTTAATTATTTAATTATTTATTTTACTGCACGATATAGACCCGCCCACCGGCAGCTGTGATTGGTTGCAGTGAGACAGATGTCATTCAGCATGGGGGCGTGTCTGACTGCAACCAATCATAGGCGGCGGTGGGCGGGGAAAGCAGTGAATACTAGATTGAATAATGAGCGGCCGGCATTTTCAAAATAGTTTAAGCCGCCGTAGCTTTTTAACAGCTGTGCTGCGCCGCGCTGGTGATCGGGGATCGGTAAGTATGAGAGAGGGGGAGAGACCGACCGACCTACAAAGGGAGAATGACTGACAACCCCCAAAAAAAAATATTGACCGACATCGCTCACTAAAAAACGCACACGGACGGTACATGTAGCACACGGACATGCTACGTGTGCCGTCCGTGCAGGCACGGACCCATTAACTGTAGCAGGTCCATGCCAGCGTGATGCCAGCGAAAAACGGACATGTCGAGCGTGTTGGAAAACGCACACACGTACAAACGACATGGACACACGTTCCGTGTGGTTTTATGTGTGTGTGCCTGCTACCATAGGGTAGCATTGGTGTACGTGTCTCCATGCCCCCAGTACGTGCAAAAATGTACCAAACACGTACCGGCGGCACGGATGTGTGTCGGAGGCCTTATAAGGTGTTCTCCAGATGGCTGCTCTTTTGAAAGAATGAAGTCAAGATGAAAAACAAAGCTCAACATCTCTACATCACATTTCTGGTGGCGATATAGAGGGATCTTCTGTACAGGTGGTCTTCTGAGAGAATGAGACCCAGAAGAAGAAAAACAGAGCCCAACAACTCTACATCACATTTTGGGTGCAGATATACAGGGGTTTTCTGTAGGAGTAGTTTTCTGAAAGAATGAGACCAAGATGAAGAAAAACAGAGCCTGACATCTCTACATTACATTTGTGGTGCAGGTGTGGCGCCCCTGACCTGGTCAGGCACCACTGAGTACTGCACCCATGCTGGGGACAGTACAATACAGGTAATCCAGAAGGCTGACCGAGGTGTGACTACACAGGCGCATAGTGATCAGGTCTCACACATGTACCTATGAGAGGACCCCTGGGGATCCCAGGAGGGGGAAAAGCCTTCACCTTCACTGGAATAGTGGAGGGGGCCAAAAGCCTCCATCTCCTCTCAAGGGGTGTGGTAAGAGAGCCTGGTTGCTAGGTGGCGTAGGCAAGAACAGGAGAGGAGGAGCAGTGAGCCGGCTCAGTGCAGTGCAGAGTCCAGGGAGCTCCGAGAGGAGCTGACCCCTTCCCCTGGGGCTGTGGCAGTCTGACAGCGCCCGCGCAGTGGCTACCGACGGGGGAGAACGGTCACCTAGGAGTGCTACCCGAAACCCGTCTCCAGCTAAAGAGAGAGCACAGAGTGGGAAGTAAGGAGACTGCTAGGGAGTACCAGGCCCAAACGGGCGGCAGATCCCGGAGCGGGGATAGATCCACCTTTCCTTGCTAAACCTGCCGGTGTGGGGCCCTCAAAGCCCACACCACAACACCCAAAAGCCGCAGCCACGTAGCCACAGTTAGGGCCCATAGTTCACAGGAGGCAAGCAGCTGGAGTGATCTGGCCCAGGCAACAAGCAAACGGCAAACGAAGGGGAGAGAGGCTTCAGCAACTTCCCTGGGTGACCCCCATAGGGACTAAAAGTCGGGGTTACCCCAAACCACCAAGGGCTAAGGAAGGCGAGTTGGTAGTCACCATCAGAAGTCAGCCTGAAGGATACCTGGTTCCAGCCTGGTTCATCCCAGCTACGCCCGGGTTACTCACCCTGCCATCAACTGTGAGTAAAACCCCTGAAAGACATCCTGCTTGTGTGGAGTTATTCTGCGCCTTGTGGTTCTACACACCTACACAGGGCCCTGGGGCTTGCCTCACTCTCAGGAGGCTATCCCAACTGACTGCACACACCATCAGCCCCAGGCGACCCTCAACCTGCAGTGGCGGTCACCACTGACCGCAATTCTGAGAGTGGCGTCACGACAAATAGAAGATCTCCTACCTGTGACAAGATCCAGCAGAGTGGAGTCCCTGAAGGTAATGCACCGACGCAGCGTGCCCGGGGCTTCACATCTGGCGTCACGAACAGGATAAGGACTAGACCTGTTCAGACAGGTGACCATGTGCCTGGGCGGTCCGCTTGAAAAATTGGAAGCGCCGCCATATTGCCACCATGAAAAGCGCGCTGAAAAACAACAGCAGCCCGCGCTGGGAGAAGTTACCGCCCACGAAGAGGTGTGGCTACCCAGAGATCCCCTGCAGAGTTCTGACCTCGCTTGTGAAGAGAGCGGAAGCGTCCAGAGACGGCGGAACGGAAAAGAAGCCAGCAGCTTGTTGCTAGAGAAAATGGCGTCTGAATGCAGAGACCCAGAGCCAGGCTCCGCTGCCTGGTGGTGTCGGGAGCTCGCCGAGTTCTGCGATCAACTGGAGGCCAGGGTCGGAAGGCTGATTAGAGAGGGACGGACGGAGTTTCTGTGGATGACCGCGGCGGTTCAGGCCTATGAGGGGAGAGCCGCGCGCCGAGTGCCAGACCGGGCGGTGACGACTCAGACCCCGATGCTGCCACCGATGGGTGAGTCCAGTGATGCCCCTGCCGGCGCGAGTGCCCCGACCCCTGCTACCACGCCCGCAGTCCCTGAAGAGGCGCCCGGCGCGGCGACGCTGAGCCAGGCCGCAACCACGCCAGGTGCTGCCCGCCAAGCCCCGGCCGCCGCAGCGATGCCCTGCTCGGCCCACCAAGACCCGGTCCCTGCAGCAACGCCCAGTCCGGCCCGCAGAGAACCGGCAGCCACCGCGACCCTCATCCACGCCGCAGGTGTGACGCTGACCCAGGCCGCCGCCTTGCTAGGCCCGGCCCGCCGAGACCCCATCGCAGCTGCGACGCCGATCCAAGCTGCGCCAGAAACGCCCATCCAGGCCGCCGCCATGCCAGGCGCGGCCCACCAAGACCAGGCCGCCGCCATGCCAGCCGCGGCCCGCCAAGACCAGGCCGCCGCCATGTCAGGCGCGGCCCGCCGAGACAAGATTGCATCACCATTTTCCCCGGCCTGCAAGGCCAGAGCAGACACTGCTCCCCAGTCCAAGGAGGTCCCTGCTAGGAAGCCCACGCTGGGGGAGGACCCTGCATACTGGCAGCTGAAGGCTGACATGGAGGCCAAGTTCCCACAGGAGATGGTGGATCAGTACATGCTCCCTCCGCACACCCCCAAGAGGATTCCGGCAACCCCTGTGGCAACTACGCCAAAGAGTCCCCCGCCTGGGCCTGCTGAAGAAAGTCCATCCCCAGCACTACCACCAAAGGAGTGCTCAGAAGAACTAAGGGGGAGGGGAGGCCAGGAAGCTGAGGAGCTGACTCAGGAGCCACCAGCAGTGGATCCATGCCCAGAGCCGGAGATGTTGCCATATTCCCGCTGGGATGAGGAAGACCTAACACCGTCTGCTGAAGAAGATCTGCCCAAAAGCCTCACCTGGGAGCTTGTAAGCTGTACCTCGCAGAATCCAGCCCGCAAGACACGGCGCCGTAGCAGAACCCAGTCTTTCCCTGCACCGCCATCCCCAGAGCAGAGAGAAGTCACGGCCCGAGACCTAGATGAAAAACGGTTCCTGAGAAGAGCCAAATCCCAGGTCAGAGGTCCACTTTGTCGAGGTGTAGTAGAAGATTTCAGCCTAAAATCAGGATACGGCTTCATAGTAGCACCCGGTATGAAGGAAGGCATCTTTGTCAATAGAAGAGACGTGAGAGCTCATTTGCCCAGAGGACATCCTGGAAGGAACCTAAGGATGGGAGATACAGTGGAATTTACCATGCATCAAGGAGAAAGAGGCTGGTATGCACTCGATGTTACACCATGTCCTAAAGAAAAAGAAACAGACATAGAGGAAGAAAGGAAAGACAGAGATAGAGAAAGAACAGACAAAGAACCCACTGATGAGACTACCACAGATGAAGAAAAAGGTCAAGGAAACAGCAGGTGCCGCAGCCCTACAGGCCCAAGCCCTGGTGAAGAGGAGTCTGCATAAAGTTCATGTAAAGTAAAGCAAGTTACCAGTTTGGAAAAAGTTTGTTTTGCAACGTTTTACAAGTTTAAGAATGTGCCCACATAAACTGATGTGAGAAATGAACCTTAAGGCTATGAACTGGCTATAGCCACAAACTCTCGCAGTGTAAATAGTTACACCAGAGGGCACCACCACCACCAGAGTCAGCCTGTTTAGGGGCTTGGCTCGTCTGCAACCAGGGGGCACGTCCGTATATAGGGCCTTGGCTTACCTGCAACCAGAGAGCATGCCTGTTTATGGGGCCTGGCTCTCCACCACAAAGAGGGTACCTGGTCAGCACCAACTGTGGAGGCCGCCTCTACATCCTGCCAGAAGAGGCTGAAGGCGCGGATCCACCAGGCCAGGTATACCCTGAAACCACCAGCCCATGAAAGCCGCCTCTACATCCTGCCAGAAGTGGCTGAAGGCGCGGCCAACGTGAAAGGGTTTGGGTGGGTTAACGGACTTGTGGGTGGAGGGTGGTGATGTATGGTACCTGGTGCTTTTAAAAATGTTTTACATGTTTTACTGTTTTATGCATTTTAAAATGTTGTCTTGCAGCCCGAGGACGTGCTGGTGATAACTAAGGGGGAATGTGGCGCCCCTGACCTGGTCAGGCACCACTGAGTACTGCACCCATGCTGGGGACAGTACAATACAGGTAATCCAGAAGGCTGACCGAGGTGTGACTACACAGGCGCATAGTGATCAGGTCTCACACATGTACCTATGAGAGGACCCCTGGGGATCCCAGGAGGGGGAAAAGCCTTCACCTTCACTGGAATAGTGGAGGGGGCCAAAAGCCTCCATCTCCTCTCAAGGGGTGTGGTAAGAGAGCCTGGTTGCTAGGTGGCGTAGGCAAGAACAGGAGAGGAGGAGCAGTGAGCCGGCTCAGTGCAGTGCAGAGTCCAGGGAGCTCCGAGAGGAGCTGACCCCTTCCCCTGGGGCTGTGGCAGTCTGACAGCGCCCGCGCAGTGGCTACCGACGGGGGAGAACGGTCACCTAGGAGTGCTACCCGAAACCCGTCTCCAGCTAAAGAGAGAGCACAGAGTGGGAAGTAAGGAGACTGCTAGGGAGTACCAGGCCCAAACGGGCGGCAGATCCCGGAGCGGGGATAGATCCACCTTTCCTTGCTAAACCTGCCGGTGTGGGGCCCTCAAAGCCCACACCACAACACCCAAAAGCCGCAGCCACGTAGCCACAGTTAGGGCCCATAGTTCACAGGAGGCAAGCAGCTGGAGTGATCTGGCCCAGGCAACAAGCAAACGGCAAACGAAGGGGAGAGAGGCTTCAGCAACTTCCCTGGGTGACCCCCATAGGGACTAAAAGTCGGGGTTACCCCAAACCACCAAGGGCTAAGGAAGGCGAGTTGGTAGTCACCATCAGAAGTCAGCCTGAAGGATACCTGGTTCCAGCCTGGTTCATCCCAGCTACGCCCGGGTTACTCACCCTGCCATCAACTGTGAGTAAAACCCCTGAAAGACATCCTGCTTGTGTGGAGTTATTCTGCGCCTTGTGGTTCTACACACCTACACAGGGCCCTGGGGCTTGCCTCACTCTCAGGAGGCTATTCCAACTGACTGCACACACCATCAGCCCCAGGCGACCCTCAACCTGCAGTGGCGGTCACCACTGACCGCAATTCTGAGAGTGGCGTCACGACAAATAGAAGATCTCCTACCTGTGACAAGATCCAGCAGAGTGGAGTCCCTGAAGGTAATGCACCGCCACAGCGTTCTCGGGGCTTCACACAGGTCTAAAGGGTCTTCTATAGTGGACATCTTCTGAAAAAAACAGCCTAGATGAAGTAAAACAAAGCCTGCCATCTCTACATCACATTTCTGGTGCAGATATAAAGGTGTCTTCTACAGGGGTGGTCTTCTGAAATAATGAGACCAAGATGAAGAAAAACAGAGCCCAACATCTCTACATCACATTTTGGGTGCAGATATAGAGGGGTCTTCTGTAGGGGTGGTCTTCTGAAAGAATGAAACCAAGATGGAGAAAAACAGAGCTAGACATCTCAATGTCACATTTCTGGTGCAGATATAAAGGGATTTTCAATAGGGGTGGTCTCCAGAAAGAATGAGATAAAGATGAAGAAAATTGAGCCCAAAATCTCTACATCACATTTCTGATGCAGATATAGAGGAGTCTTCTATAAAGGTGATCTTCTGAAATAATGAGACTAAAGCGGGCTTTACACGCTACGATTTTGCTACAGCGATCTCGTTGGGGTCACGGAATTTGTGACGCAAATCCGGTCGCTGTAGCGATCTCGTAGTGTGTGAATCCAAGGAGCGATTTTGGATCGTTGCAAAAACGTCCAAAATCGCTCCTCGTTGACATGGGGGTCCGCTCCCAATTATCGATACTATCGCTTTCCCGTTGTTGTTCCTCGTTCCTGCGGCAGTGCACATCGCTGTGTGTGACCCCCGTAGGAACGAGGAACATCTCCTACCTGCCGCCGGCCATAATGCGGAAGGAAGGAGGTGGGCGGAATGTTCGTCCCACTCATCTCCGCCCCTCCGCTTTCATTGGGCGGCCGCTCAGTGACGTCGCTGTGACGCCGAGCGGACCGCCCCCTTAGAAAGGAGGCGGTACGCCGGTCACAGCGACGTCGCTATGCAGGTAAGTATGTGTGACGCGTGTGCGCGATTTTGTGCGCGACGGGCAGCGATATGCCCGTTTCGCACAAACAATGGGGGCGGGTCGCATGCTAGCAATATCGGTACTGATATCGTAGCATGTAAAGCCACCCTTAGAATAACAGACTCTGACATCTCTACATCACATTTCTGGTGCAGGTCTAAAGGGTCTTCTGTAGGGTGGTCTTCTGAAAAAATCATCCTAGATTAAGTGAAACAGAGCCTGACATCTCTAGATCACATTTCTGGTACAGATATGGAGGGGTCTTCTATACTTGTGGTCTTCTGAAAAAAGAAGCCTAGATGAAGTAGAACAGAGCTTGACACCTCTACATCGCATTTCTAGTGCAGGTATAGAGACGTCTTCTAAAGTGGTGGTCTTCTGAAAGAATGAGACCTAGATGAAGTAAAAAACAGTATGACATCTCTACAACACATTTTTGGTGCAGATACTGTATAGAGGGGTCTTCTCTAGGGGTGGTTTTCTGAAAGAATGAGACCAAGATGAAGAAAAATGAGCCTGAGATCTTTACATCACATTTCGGGTGCAGACATAGAGGGGCCTTCTGTAGGGGTGGTCTTCTGAAAGAATGAGCCCAACATTAAGAAACACAGAGCCTGACATTTCTACATCACATTTCTGGTGCAGATATCATCGATCCATAGGGGTCATCTATAGGGGTGGTCTTCTGAAAGAATGAGACCTAGACAAAGTAAAACGTAGTCTGAGATGTCTACATCACATTTCTAGTGCAGACATAGAGGGGTCTTCTGTAGGGGTAGTCTTTTGAAAGAATGACTCTAAGATGAAGAAAAACAGAGTCAGACACCTCTACATCTCATTTCTGGTGAAGGTCTAAACGGTCTTCTATAGGGGTGGTCTCCAAAAAAAAAAATAAAAAAAAACCCAACCTAGATGAAGCAAAACAGAGCCTGACATATCTACATCACATTTTTGATCCATGTGTAGAAGGGCCTTCTATACTTGTGGTCTTCTGAAAAAAAGCAGCCTAGATGAAGTAAAACAGAGCTTGACATGTCTACATCACATTTCTGGTGCAGGTGTAGAGTGGTCTTCTAAAGGGGTGGTCTTATGAAAGGATGGAACCAAGATGATATAAAACAGAACCCAACATCTCTGCATTCCATTTCTGGTGCAGGTCTTAAAGGTCTTCTATAGGGGTGGTCTTCTGAAAAAAGCAGCCTAGATGAAGTAAAACAGAACCCGACATCTCTGCATTCCACTTCTGGTGCAGGTCTTAAAGGTCTTCTATAGGGGTGGTCTTCTGAAAAAAGCAGCCTAGATGAAGTAAAACAGAACCCGACATCTCTGCATTCCACTTCTGGTGCAGGTAGGTCCAGTGAATTTTGAAGGCTGTAGTTTTTTATATTTTTCTGTCATGTGAGGGTTTATTTTTTAGGAGATGAGTTGAAGTTTTTACCATTTTGGGCCACATAATGTTTTTGATCGATTTTTATTCTGCATTTTTTCAAGAGGCAAAAACAAGAAGAAGCAGAATTCTGGAATAGTTTTTTTTATGTTGTTCATCATGTCGTAAAAATATAAAACAGCTTTATACTTCGGGTCAGTACGATTACAGTGATACCACATTTATATAGTTTTTGTTTTATGTTTTGCTGCTTTTACATCATAAAAACAATTTTATAGAAAGAAAAAGAATAGTTTTTGCATTGCTGTATTCTGAGAGCTATAGCTTTTTTTATTTCTTCACTGACGCAGCTATATGGCAACTTGATTTTTGCAGGAGAAGATGACGTTTTCAGTCATTTTTATTTGCATGCATCTTTTTTATCCCATCTTACTCCCCTTTTTCGGTAATATGATGAAAAGTCAGTATTTTTGCCTCATTTTTTCACAGTGTTCACTGAAGGAGTTAACCAGTGGGGCAGTTTTATAGAACAAATCAATTCAGATGCAGTGATACCAAATATGTGATTTATTGATTTTTTTTCCCCATAAATATGTGTTTATTGGTATCACATTTTTTCCATTTTTTGCTCTTCATGTTGTGATATTTTTTTAAAGATTTTTACAATTTTTCTTACTTTTTTACTTAGTCGCTCTCTGTGACATTAACTTTTTTATTACATTGATCACTGTTATAATCCATTGGAATGCACCAGCATTACAATGTATTATAGCTGTCACTTTTACCCTGACAGAAGCTTCCGAGACTATGCTCCTGGCATGGTCTCAGAGGCTTTGCGCAGCTGGGTGACCTGAAAGTGTCATCGGAGGACCTCGGGTTACGAGGACAACAATCGGGCCCTCATGATCACGTCGTGGGGGTTCCAATCACTTGGAAGAGGAGTGCACTACCTCTCTCAGCCTGTAAATGCTGCCATTGCTATTGATCACAGAATTTAGGGGATTAAGCAGTGTGGGCACTACTGACTGTTAAGGGGGCTTTACACGCTACGATATCGTTAATGTTTTATCGTCGGGGTCACGTTGTTAGTGACGCACATCCGGCGTCATTAACGATATCGCAGCGTGTGATACTTACCAGCGACCTTAAGCGACCTCAAAAATGGTGAAAATCGTTCACCATGGAAAGGTCGTCCCAAACTCAAAAATCGGTAAGGGTTGTTATCCATGTTGTTCATCGCTCATGCGGCAGCACACTTCGCTGTGTGTGACACCGCAGGAGCGAGGAACGTCTTCTTACCTGCCGCCGGCCACAATGCGGAAGGAAGGAGGTGGGCGGGATGTTACGTCCCGCTGATCTCCGCCCCTCCGCTTTGATTGGCTGGCCGCTTAGTGACGTCACAGTGACGCCGAACGTCCCTCCCCTTTGAGGGAGGGATTCTTCGGCAGTCACAGCGACGCCACCGACCAGGTAAGTGCGTGTGATCACACGATATAGCATGTGCGACGGGGGCGGGTACTTACACGCTCGATATCGCTAGAAATTGCTAGTGATATCGCTACCGTGTAAAGCCCCCTTTAGAGCCGGATCTCAAGGTAAGCCGAAGTCCCGTTGGAGGTTGCATGGGAACAACTCCTGTGCCCATACGATCACCATGATATTCCCCGTACATCATTGGTATGGAACCTCTTCTCTACCATAACATACAGGGGTACGTCATATGTCAGGAAGAGATTAAAATAGACATATCACAATGGCGACAAAGCAAATGGCAGCTGTTCATAGACGGTTCTAAGCAGAGCCTAAAATGTGTGCATTTACACTATGGAAACAAATATTGATCAATTCCAATAGATCACTCAACTAAGATAACTGAAGAGCGAAACATAATTGCTCTGATGCTACAGAAAGTATCATAACATGTTCATAATTCGCCAAATCTGTGTGGATCTAAAGATGGTGAGTATTCTCCTGGGATAGTGGAGCGCATGATCTACGTGTCCCTGTTTTATCTGTCTTGGGATAGTGTAACAAGAAGAACTTAACAGATTATCTAAAATCATCCAGCAGCTGAAGTAAGTGAAACAGCCTACCAGTGATTCTGGGATCTAGGGTGTGGAAGACGTCCCACAGCTAGAAAAAAGAATGTGTTGGTCATTTACAACAAATATCAGGGACGACATTAAAATAGTGGGGGAGAGTGTGACAATTAGAACTGCACAGATTATCTAAAATCATCCAGCAACTGTGGAGTTAAGACTTCAGCAACAGACAGTAAGTTTGCAGCACTGAGCCAGGTGATATTGGGAAGCAGGGAGTGTGTATCTGCCTCTACAAAAGGAAAGAAAGGTCTGTTTGTCTCTCTGCAAAGAATTAGGAGTGCTCAGAAAGTGTAGTGTGTGTATCCTGAGAAAAGAGTCACACTACAGAGATCTGCCAGTCCAGGACAGAACTGCCAGGAGTGGAGAACAGCTCAGGATAGTTCAAAAGTAAACTTGTGTAGCAGAAGGATAGAGAAGTGACCATAGGACGCACCCTTCCCCCTCACATCACTGCATAAGGTACAGTGTTCTGCTCTGTGTACATCCGCATTATAAGGAGAAAGACTCTGTGTAAGGAGACAAGATAATCTGTGAACAAACTGTTATGTATGTTATCCTGGAAGCCCTGTGTGAAGATTATTAAAACCTTCCATCTACTACTGCCTGGAACAAGTGTTATATAGCAGTGTGTGCTCACTGGAAACTACATCACCTCATTTATGGAAGATGCTGGTTAAGTGTGCTCTGATTTAATCCTCCAAATTTCCAAAGAACTCATGATTACTTGCCTAGCCTCCCTATACAGAGTGGTAGACATACAACACTAGTAAATAAAAAGTGAGCACTGGATTAGAAAACAGCGGCCTCTGCGAGAACACATGGTAGTAGGAGAAAAGAATATAATGGCAGAAATGTTGGTTGACAGGAAAAAGACCATTTTACCACCACTGCACATCAAATTAGGTTTAATGAAGCAATTTTTAAAGGGAACCTGTCACCAGATTTGTTCCCTATAAGCCATGGCCACCACCAGTGAGCCCTTATATACAGCATTTCAGAATACTATATATAAGAGCCCAGGCTGCTGTGTAGAATGTAAAAAACACTTATAATTCTCACCTAAGGGGCGGTCCTATCCGATGGGTGTCACTGGTCTCCGTTCTGGCGCCTCCTCTCTCCAGTCCGGCGCCTCCTATCTGCAACGATCGCCGGCCTCCTTTTTCTGAGGCCCATGTGCATGACGCGACCTACGTCATGCACAGTAGCTGACATTGAGGTCCTGCCCAGGACCCAAGGATGAACCAGACTTGTCCACAATTGTCTTCCTGAGATCTAGGCTGATTTCTTTTGACTTTCCTCCTATGATGCTACACAAAGAAGCCGCGCGTTTCAGGTCTGCATTAAAATACATCCACAGGTGTGTCTCTAATTAACTCAGATGTTGCCAATAAACCTATCAGAAGTTTCCAAAGACATTACATCATCATATGGGCTGTCCCATATTGTTTAAAGGCACAGTACTCTTAGGGGTACTTTGCACATTGCAATATCGCTACTGCAATATCGTCGGGGTCAAATCGAAAGTGACGCACATCCGACGCCAGTAATGATGTCGCAACATGTAAATCCTAGATGCGCCGATAAACGATCGCAAAAGCGTCGTAAATCAGCGATCTGTGTAGCGTCGGTCATTTCCATAATGTCGGGACGACCGATGTTACGATGTTGTTCCTCGTTCCTGCGGCAGCAGACATCGCTGTGTGTGAAGCCGCAGGAGTGAAGAACATCTCCTACCTGCCTCCACTGGCTATGCGGAAGGAAGGAGGTGGGCGGGATGTTTACATCCCGTTCATCTCCGCCCCTCCGCTTCTATTGGCTGCCTGCCGTGTGACGCCCTTAGTAAGGAGGCGGTTCGCGGCCAGAGCGACGTCGCAGGGCAGGTAAGTGCGTGTGAAGCTGCAGTAGTGATAATGTTCGCTACGGCAGCTATCACAAGATGTCGCATGTGCGACGGGGGCGGGGACTATCGCGCTCTGCATCGCTACCATCGGCTAGCGATGTCGCAGTGTGCAAAGTACCCCTTAGTGTACAGTATGTAAACTTTGACTTTGCAGAAAGTAATAAAACTGACTTAAAACATTCTCTCGCATTATTCCAGCATTTGGCAAATATAAATAATTTTGGTTCCTAAGTGACCTAAAACGGGAAAGGTTTATTCTGATTTCATGTCAGATAATGAGAAAACCTGCAGATGTGTCTTTATAGAGAGCGGAGGGAAAAACCTGCAGATGTGTCTTTATAGAGAGCGGAGGGAAAAACCTGCAGATGTGTCTTTATAGAGAGCGGAGGGAAAAACCTGCAGATGTGTCTTTATAGAGAGCGGAGGGGAAAAACCTGCAGATGTGTCTTTGTAGAGAGCGGAGGGAAAAACCTGCAGATGTGTCTTTATAGAGAGCGGAGGGAAAACCTGCAGATGTGTCTTTATAGAGAGCGGAGGGAAAAACCTGGAGATGTGTCTTTATAGAGAGCGGAGGGAAAAACCTGGAGATGTGTGTGTATAGAGAGCGGAGGGAAAACCTGGAGATGTGTCTTTATACAGAGCGGAGGGTAAAACCTGCAGATGTGTCGTTATAGAGAGCGGAGGGAAACTTCTGGTTTCAACTGTACATATAATATAAACAAAATATAAAAAAATTATAACAACATAATAGATATTGCCATATCTATAAAAATCTAAAATAAAAGATCACAAAATATTATAATATATGCATGGTAGATGCAGTAAAAAAAAAAAAAAAAATTAAAAATGCCAACATTGCTATTTTTCAGTGACCTTCCCTAAAAAAAGGGATACATTGTCCATAAAGTTGTACCCAAAACCTGCATCAATGAACACTCCAACTTTCCTTGCAAATAAAACAGCTCTCACACAGCTCCATCAATAAAAAAATAAAATACAATAAATAATAAATAAATATGTAATATTTATACAAATATTAATAAATATAAATAAATTAATAATAAATAAAATTAAAAAAAAAAGTTTGGGGTTTCAGAATATGGAGATACATCCAAAAATAGTAAACATTTAACTTTTTTTTTTTTAAATGCAAAACATATAAAAAAAAAACTTGTAAATTTGTCAGTGCTATTATTGTACTGACCTGCAGAAAAAAAAGGTAAAAGCAAAAAAAAAAAATGGGTGGATATTCGCACTACAAATCAGTTATTGGTAAAACAAAAAGCCTAAAAATACAAAATAAATTATAAACTTGCTGCAATTTTTAATCTATATTCTCATTAAATGAGGGGTGGGGGATGTTCCAGCCTATATCGAATGTCAGCAGGAAGGGCAATTGTAATCTTCACAAGAGGTGCTGCACAACAAATTTTTATTTGGATTTAGCAATGCAAATAATGTCTACAGAATTAAAGGATTACATGGATTCTTGGGTAGATATTTGCAAATGTAATTATCGTTTTCCGCCTTATGTGCAACCATTGGTACAGATAATATGAGGTTTGCTTTGCAAGTGTAACCATATTCTGATGGGAAGTGTGTTAGGAATATAAACTAGGAAAGTCTTCTTCTAGGCCAAGGCCGTGCCACCTGTTTAACTCTATTCTATCTCCGAGAAGTGATGCCAGTGCAACGTTACGGAACAGGTTGATCCTTTGCTAAATCAAGCTGAACTTTCTTCACGAAGCACAAAAGAACTAAATAAACTTTTCTCCTATTTGAGGCATTTTATGAGAATGCCAATGGAATGATCCTGAGGTGTCATCGTCTTCTAGGAAGTAAAGAAATGGGGCTGTCGAGATTCCAATCCGCCAAAATAAGTCAAAGATATTGGACAAGAACATTCAAAAATGTTTTCAGATCCCGTGCTACTTAAGACAACTGTGAATAGTTCAGTAGAGCATAATACGATAAAAGGAAGCAAGCACAGAAATCCTGGACACGCCCATGAGGAGCCTGAAAGCAGAAAATATTCAGGAGGAAGAATATTTTTACAATGACCAAAAGAATCTAACCAATAACTTAGTCCCACACTTAGTACCATGCCAGAAGAGCCTAGAAGAGAGAAGGAATCACCTGGCACTATTCAGCAAGCGAGCTGCTTAATCCACTCGATCCAGACTTGCCACCGCACTATATGGCAGTAGATCCATAGAGCAATGAAAGCAGTGCTCCTTCCATCAGAAAACAATCCATAATAATCGTGACAAGGAGGCGGAAGGCACTCACCAAGATGCTCAATAAAAAAGCTGTTTATTTGACCATCAGGTCAGGGGGAAAGGCATAAGGGAGGGAGAACACACAATCCACCGGACGACGGCCGTTTCGCGTCTTAACAACTGACGCTTCCACGAGTCCATAGGTATTCCGCCTCTTTGTCACAATTACCATACCAGAAGACATTTCAGCTCTCAGGGAAAGCTCTTAATACTTGGAAATGCTGATGGATAAAGAGGAAAAGGATGACTGTCAAGAAGAAGCACGAAGTCATCAGATCAATCACAAACTTGAAATGTAAGACATATTTGACATTTCTAGTTGTTTTCACGTAGACATGCCATCTTTTTAGAAACTATCTTTTTCTATCAGTTTTTGGGCTTTTCACTTCTACACATGCTTATACTATGCCCCTTGAATATAATATCACTATGAACTGTGTCCCTTATATACACAGTCATTCCATTCTCCGCCTCAAAGAGTTGAACTGGGAGTATATCGCATGGAGTATTGCACAAACTTCATCAACTGTCATAGTGATGTCAGGTTCTGTTCAGATTGCAGATTTTAATACTCCACCCAATGGCGTCTGTGGCATCTGGGATCTACGCAGGCAGACTCGGGCGTCTTCCTACTGTGTGCTGATTCATAGGCTATCTAGCAAGAGTTAATCTCTTCTGGTTTGTTTGCTTCTTTGGTTACATGTTGTGGGCAGACCTATCATATCTGCTCCCCTCCTATTTATGCTGGTTGAAACATTCTATCCATGCCAGCTATAGTTTATTCTATGTTGGTGTGTGAGGTGTGGTGTCCCAGATTGTCTGGTGAAAGTTGTGCTCATTGCTTGGGTGTGGAGTTTACTCCTGTTGTTTTATAGCTTCCTTCTTGCTCTTGTTTTTCCTCCTGAACCTATTATGGTTTTTACCTTTCTGTGTGTGTGCTGTTTGACAGAGTTTTGGTTTTCCTTTGTCTGTCTATATCTGTGAGGTTTCATCACAGTCCTCTCCTGTCTCTCCATGGGGGAGGGAGAATCAGATGAGGACTGGTCAGGAGCAAGGCCAGGAAGAAGACTCAGGCCTCTCCACCATCAGCAGTATCCCTGAGCAGAGGGATTGCATAGGGCCCCCTAGGTTGAGTGACAGCTTAGGAGCCCTGCTATTCCATAGTCATCATGACAGAGTAAAGCCGGCGTCACACGAGACAATATATCGGGCGATATGTCGGCAGGGTCACAGAGTTTGTGACGCACATCAGGCATTGTTAGAGATATCGTAGCGTGTGACAGCTACGAACGACTGTGGACGAGCAAAAATACTCACCTTATCATTGCTCGTTGACACGTCGTTCATTTTCAAAATGTCGGTCCTCCGTCAGTGCTCCGGTTTCATCATTCCCGAGGCAGCACACATCGCTCCATGTGACACTCCGGGAACGACGAACAACAACTTACCAGCGTCCCGCCGGCAATGCGGAAGGAGGTGGGCGGGATGTTTACGTCCCGCTCATCTCCGCCCCTCCGCTTCTATTGGCCGGCCGCTGTGTGACGTCGCTGTGACGCCGAACGTCCCTCCCCTTCATGAAGAGGATGTTCACCGCCCACAGCGACGTCGTTAGGGAGGTAAGTGCATGTGACAGGGGGTTAACGACTTTGTGCGCCACGGGCACGTGCGATCGCCCGATATATCGTCTCGTGTGACGCCGGCTTTACTTTTTAAAGCTAATTTTGTATTCAACAGGTATGGTATGAATAATTTCTTTCTCCAAAACCAAAATTGTAGCACCTTTCATTTTGGGGTACACTTTGGTTATTTTTTTTTTTATTTGGAGCTATTTTTTATTTTTATGTATTTATTTTTTTTTTCTTAGGTGCTGTTAAGTCGGGGAATTATGGAAATCAATAAACAAAAAACAACTGTGCCGCAAAAAGGATCAAAAAAATGTTTTACCCCCAAAAAGCTGCAAAAAGGGTATGATACATCCCTGTCAAAAGATGTGTAAGATAAATAAGAAAAATAGAAAGAAAAAATAACCCTTGCGCTAAATGGGTAAATAACAAATTACATAGAATGACCACATAAATACCAACCTAAGAAGACAACAGGGAAAAAGAGCAGGAACAGCTCAGCTTATATGATGCAGACATATATGCCTCCCCCCAAAAGTTTCTATAGGATTAGCATGGATGTATGAAAGCTGTGCAGAAATGGAAAAAGTATATCAGATCTCCTAATAGTACACCTGAAAAGGTATATATAAATAAATAAGAAATCACTAACCCCACAAACAGATAAAATAAAATATAATCCTATTATCCACGGCAGTAGAGATAAAATTTACAGAGGACAGTACAAACTACCAGTGTGCTAACAGAAAGCCGCTATGAGACATGTACCGAACACAGAGATAAGTGCCAAGGGGAAGATAAATAGACCGTGTTCACCATGAGATGAACAATGTGCATCCGAAACATAAAACTAGAGGAAGAGTGTGCTGCCAGCCCGGGTCTGTCTCAACTGCTGAACAAGAATTCCGCGGAGACACCATCACATGTTTCTCAATGCTGGCAGGAAACTAGCCAGGTCTTTCACCGGGAAGCAACAACCATGGGAAGGGCAGTCTCCAGTCAAGGAAACCGCCTATACCAAAACATGGTATCCATCCACAGACAGCTGTTTCGGGGTATTTGCCCCTCATCTGTGTGGAGTAGGAAACTAGTGACTAGTGTCACTGCGTTGAGAAACACGTGATGGTGTCTCCGCGGTGTTGGATGTTGATCTCCCCAAGGTCAACCATCCTTACCTATGTCTCAACTGCTGGGCAGACACTTGTGTCAGTGTGGCGCCCTGGACAAGCCAGGGGCCAAAGAGCACAACACCTACACACCCCACACTCACGGTCAGGTACACCGAAGTCAGACAAAACCCTTGTTGCCTTCCTCCAGGGGCTGATGATTACACCAGGGGGTGGGCCAGGCGGTTGGTCCCGCCCACCGAGGAGTTCACAGTCCTGGAGGCGGGAAAGAGCTCAGATTAGTTTGAGAGGAGTTGAGGAGTGGAGAGAGATTAGTTTTGGAGGTGAAAGTGGAAGGAGGAAAGTGTGGTAGCAGAGCAACTGACTGACAGCGTCCGGGTGTGTGACCCGGGCGGGACAGCAAGGTTGGCAGACGGTGGTGACCGACTGCAGGAGTGGCCTATCCGAGTTTATCGTAAGGACCGTGGACGGGTGGTGGCCCGGCGGTACCGTACCGGTACACGAAGAGAAGTCAGCACCATCTGGCAGGGGCTTGCGGACCCCGGCAAGGCTAGGAGTCGCCGTGAATTTGCCGAATCCGTTAGTGAAGGGGACCTCCTGGGTTTCCAAACAGCCAAGTCTCGACAGAAGGCAACAGTCCAACCAACAGAGAGAGACACCGCCACCGCCAAGGCAACCGTTTCTCAGGGCCAGAGCCTGCGGGCAAAAAGGGGCTCCTCCAGCCCATATCCAAGCTGGGGAGCGGGTTACCGGTGGGAACCCATCGGAACCATCAACTGTACACAGGTGCAGGGAAAGGCAGTCACCATCAACCTGCCGGGAGAAACAACACCGCAGCCGTCTGTGGGACCCGTCCATCCAGCCGAGTGTTTTACCGAGAACTGTGTCTTCATCATTGGGCTGAGTGAGTACCACCGTGCCGTGCGGCACAGCGCTGCCCCCGCGACCCTGCACCTCTCCAGGCCCCATAACCCGCCTGCCATCCATCCCTACCCCATCACCGGGGCCCCGGGACAACCAACCCCCTACCGACGGATGGCAGAACTAACAACAAAGCTGCTCCCTGTCACCGCTCCCGGGATCCCCGTCCAGAGCAGCGGTGGTGTCACCAAAATCACCACAACCGTGGGTGGCGTCACGGACAATAATCAAAACCCCACAATCAACCCCCCCTTTTCACTCACGGGTTGAGGAGCGCCGCTCGAGTCCCCGGGATCCGGCCCACCGCTTGAGCCACCACCAAGCAGCGGCAGCCGCAGCAGCAGCAGCGGCCGGTCCCGAGCAGTGGGAGAGCGCGGCGTCCCCTCCTCCGCCTGCGACAACTTGGCGTCACGAACAGGATCCTACTGCTCTGCCGTTGGGTAGAGGTGCGCCTTGTTATTGCCGGAGGTGTCCGGCTGAAAATTTGCAGAAGCCGCCATCTTTGGCGCGAATAATTCCTGCTCGAGCGTCTCCTCGAGTAGTGGAGGCGCAAAGGCCAAAACCCCGCCCCGATAGAGGAGGAGCCGGAAAGAGACTAAGGGGGACGAAATGGCGGCTGGTCGAATGTGAGCGCGGCTATAAAAGCAGGGACGCCAAGACTCTGCGGCGATATTGGGTTCCTGGAAGACCTCATCACCAAGATGCATAGCCCAACTCCCAACGAGGAAGCCCCTGCGCCCGGCACGGCGACGTGGCTGAGGGACCGGACCGTCCCGCTGAGTAACCGTCTGCAGGCCCACATGCAGCTCCTCCTGGAGGAGTGGGAGACCGACATGGCGGACGTGGTGGCTGCTATGCGGAGACGCGAGGTGGAAGAGGATTCGGAGGAGCGGGTAAGGGACCCATGCCCCTGTATTCCCGAGGGATCGGCCACTGCGGCTGAGGAGCCCGGCCTGCGCCCGCTCACCCCTGCCTCCCTCCCCGCTACCCGCGTTAGCTGCTGCCGCCCCTGCCACTAGGCCCGCTACCCCCGCAACCGGTAGCAATACCCTGCCAACCCACCCCGGCGGATCAGCCGGCTGCAGACGCTCAGGACTCCCCTGAATCGCTCCCGTGGGAGCCGCCGGGACCGCGGCCCCTTAATGAAGATATGCCAGAAGCCCCGGCAGTGATTGTGCCGGACCCCGAGCCCGGGACCGTGGCATGGATGAAGGCCCGAGTGATGGAGTTCCACCGACGCCAGCAAAGTCAGATATTCCTTATGATGGAGCAGTGGACCAATGAAGTGGAAACGCTGGTTGCAACCGCCCCAATGTATGGGAAGGGAGTAGATGTGATGGATCCAATGGGTAGCCCACGTCCCCATGTCCTACCAGGACCGGTCACTGCGGCTGGGGGGCCCGGCCCTGTCTCGGCCCTCGTATCATCCCTACCATTATTCTTGGGGCGCCTGAGCATTAACCAACCTGACCTACTACCCCACGCTACCGCAGAAGGACCTGATGTGCTGGATGCTGGAGGTCAGGAGGCTGCGGCAGCTGGCGGCAACCCGCCTGACGCAGAGACAAGTGATAGTGACTCCAGTCACTCGAGCTCCGGTGCTGAACCCACCCCTGGAAGCGCGGCGGCAAGTGAGCGCCCCCGCTACGTGGGAGAGCCGGTGGTTTATTACACCCCGTGCAATGGTGGAAATGGATACCGGGCACCCCTTTCACAGCAGGCCTGCCACTGCATGTTTGATATGCTGGTGGCGGAGGATGGGGCCGCCTCTTCAGAAGAATCAGAGTAAGGGCAGCGGAGTGCCATGGTAGTTGTCCCCGTTGGGACCACCAGTGTTAAAAGTACTGTTTAAAGTTTGAATGTTTTGCAAAAATGATAAGCTAATCCACCGATGAAGTCACCTGATTGTTACCTGATTTGAAGTCCTGATTTAAACCGATTGGTACCGGCACTGTTGTCCCCGTGGGGACCGTTCAAAAAGTTGCATAAAGGACTCTTTATGAACAGGCCCGAGAACTTGCAGGGCAACCACAAACTGAGTGGCATGTAAATAATGTTATGTTATGGCTTCTACCGTTACCGCCTCCGGAGAGGCAGATTGGAGGAAGGGCCCGCAGTGGAGCAGGCTGGGGCCCAGCCACCACCGGAACTGGTGGCAATCCTCTGGGGGTTTCAGGGGTTCCCCATGGACGTGGGTCCCCTGAAAAGGACAGAACCCGCTCGGGCAATTTGTGCAGGACTGGGGTCAAGGGGAGCTGCCTGTTTGCTTAGGGGCAGCATCAGGGCCAGGTTGCTTGGGTGGGAGAGAGCGGAAGCCGTAACGGTTGGCAACGTTTAAGAAAGAGTACCTCCTGATGTGGGAAGATGTTATTATACTTGTAAATATGTCTACCGTTTTATCGTTTTTCTATTTTTCAGTTGGTGCAAAATAAAACCGGTGATGGACGGGCAGCCCGTGGACGGTCTGCATTTAACTAAGGGGGAATGTGGCGCCCTGAACAAGCCAGGGGCCACAGAGCACAACACCTACACACCCCACACTCCCGGTCAGGCACACCGAAGTCAGACAAAAACCCTTGTTGCCTTCCTCCAGGGGCTGATGATCACACCAGGGGGTGGGCCAGGCGGTTGGTCCCGCCCACCGAGGAGTTCACAGTCCTGGAGGCGGGAAAAGAGCTCAGATTAGTTTGAGAGGAGTTGAGGAGTGGAGAGAGATTAGTTTTGGAGGTGAAAGTGGAAGGAGGAAAGTGTGGTAGCAGAGCAACTGACTGACAGCGTCCGGGTGTGTGACCCGGGCGGGACAGCAAGGTTGGCAGACGGTGGTGACCGTCTGCAGGAGTGGCCTATCCGAGTTTACCGTAAGGACCGTGGACGGGTGGTGGCCCGGCGTTACCGGACCGGTACACGAAGAGAAGTCAGCACCATCTGGCAGGGGCTTGCAGACCCTGGCAAGGCTAGGAGTCGCCGTGAATTTGCCGAATCCGTTAGTGAAGGGGACCTCCTGGGTTTCCAAACAGCCAAGTCCCGACAGAAGGCAACAGTCCAACCAACAGAGAGAGACACCGCCACCGCGAAGGCAACCGTTTCTCAGGGCCAGAGCCTGCGGGCAAAAAGGGGCTCCTCCAGCCCATATCCAAGCTGGGGAGCGGGTTACCGGTGGGAACCCATCGGAACCATCAACCATACACAGGTGCAGGGAAAGGCAGTCACCATCAACCTGCCGTTAGAAACAACACCGCAGCCGTCTGTGGGACCCGTCCATCCAGCCGAGTGTTTTACCGAGAACTGTGTCTTCATCATTGGGCTGAGTGAGTACCACCGTGCCGTGCGGCACAGCGCTGCCCCCGCGACCCTGCACCTCTCCAGGCCCCATAACCCGCC